>NC_060178.1:77278784-77393784 GCF_021184085.1 Oncorhynchus gorbuscha | reverse complement strand
ATACTGTAGATCATCACAACTATATTTGGGACTATGCCTCACATATCGATAAAAATCACTCGCTAAAGTGATTTAAAAGGGGTCCTAAACAGCCCTTTGGTTATTTAAGTGAACTGTAGGTTTGTGAGAGTCTATCAATAACACCCACATGACATAAACCCAGTTATCAAAACATAAAAGGGTATACTTGTCACGACTTCCGCCGAGGTTGGCTCTCCTGCCCGTTCAGGCTGTGCCTGTCCTATTAGCCACTACCGATCCCTTTTTCGGTTATCTGTTGGTTTTGTCTAATTGTTTTCACCTGTGTGTTAGTTAATTAGTATCTGTATATAATGTAGGTTGTCCCGTCCTTGTTTTGTGCGGGATTGTTTGTATTTGTCATTTCGTTTCGGCTATCGGTGTTTTTGTGTTTTATTTCTCCGGTTTGTCTGTTATTTCCTGTTTTGGATATTTTTCACCCTGTTTGTAATTTGGGTTGTCCGTGTTTGTTGTTCACCGGAGAATAAACCTCTATTCATTATTTGCTCTCTGCGCCTGATTCCACCCACCTTGAATAGTCGTGACAATACTGGTATAACAGAGCAACAGCCATGTAGGTTATGCTGTTGGTCGTACTTTTGGTTGGGTCAAGCCCCTGTCGATTTGGGGAGAGCCCTCCCCCCTAATTCATTATGATCTTAAAAGGCTATGCTGACCCTAGATCAACACACCTAGTTTGAGATGCTCTATGAATTATGTGCAGTCTCCTAACTGGGGTTCTGTCTCTCTCTCTCAGTCTGTGTGTGTTGACATACAGTGCTGACCCTGAATGTAATGTGGGTGTTATTGATACTCTCACAAACGTACAGTGTTTCATTACATTCACAGTCCGCACTGTAAGTCAACACACACACACACAGACAGAGAGAGACAGAAAGAGTGAGAGAGACAGACAGAAAGAGTGAGAGACACTGACAGAAAGAGTGAGAGACAGACAGAAAGAGTGAGACAGACAGAAAGAGTGAGACAGACAGACAGAAAGAGTGAGACAGACAGACAGAAAGAGTGAGTGAGACAGACAGAAAGAGTGAGACAGACAGACAGAAAGAGTGAGAGAGACAGACAGAAAGAGTGAGAGAGACAGACAGAAAGAGTGAGAGAGACAGACACAGTGACAGACAGACAGAAAGAGTGAGAGAGACAGACACAGTGACAGACAGACAGAAAGAGTGAGAGAGACAGACACAGTGACAGACAGACAGACAGACACAGTGATAGACACAGTGACAGACAGACAGACAGACAGACAGACAGACAGACAGACAGACAGACAGACAGACAGACAGACAGACAGACAGACAGACAGACAGACAGACAGACAGACAGACAGACAGAGTGACAGACAGAGTGACAGACAGAGTGACAGACAGACAGACAGACAGACAGACAGACAGACAGACAGACAGACAGACAGACAGACAGACAGACAGACAGACAGACAGACAGACAGACAGACAGACAGACAGACAGACAGAGTGACAGACAGACAGACAGACAGACAGACAGACAGACAGACAGACAGACAGACAGACAGACAGACAGACAGACAGACAGACAGACAGACAGACAGACAGACAGACAGACAGACAGACAGACAGACAGACAAGAGACGCAGAGCGACAGAAAGATAGAAAGAGAGACTGAGAACTCTAAACCAGAACCATATTTCTGCCTCGCTGCGGTTTGGCTGCAACGTGTGGAAGAAAAATATTTTCTATCTGATACAAGATTGTCATCTTACCAAAACAGAGAGTGCATGACTTGCCCGCGAGAACTTTTCAAAACAAATTTGGAAAGACTCTACTAATGTTTTCCTCTTGTTGGCAGAAGTAACTGGGTGACGATTCCCCCGGACTTTCTTTCTTTGAGCGGGCGTCATGTTCATTGAGGTCCCCATCTCCAGCGGGATTTCATTTGACTAAGTGCTATGGTTCCATTTCCTTTGACACATGGGCATCAGATGCAGATAGCGAAACCTTTGATGAACCCGGTCTACAAACACACACAGACACACATACACTCAGTTGTCATGTGTTTAGCATTACAAGTTCTCTCCAGGCTATGGTATGTTTCTGTTCTGATTTTCACACAGCATTGATGAACATTAGCCAGATAGCAGAGAAGCTGGCTAACCCTGGACTGAGGTGGGCTGGTATCTGTCTGGAGAGTATTCAGGAAAGGACGTTTAACGTTCTATGACAGCAAAGCCAGAAGGCAAAACTGGTTGTGATGACGTCATGACAACAAGATTACAACCAGTTCTAGTAGTAAGCCAGCTTTGTCTGCTGAGAATCAACAGTTCAACTGATAGCAACCATCTCCAGGATAAGGTTAGACTCCTAAAGATTGATTCCTAAAGATTGGAAAGCTGCCGTGGTCATCCCCCTCTTCAAAGGGACACACTTTCTAAGGTCTTCGAAAGCCAAGTGAATAAATAGATCACCGACCATTTCGAATCCCACCGTACCTTCTTGGCTGTGCAATCCGGTTTCCGAGCTGGTCACGGGTGCACCTCAGCCACGCTCAAGGTCCTAAACGATATCATAACCGCCATCGATAAAAGACAGTACTGTGCAGCCGTCTTCATCGATCTGGCCAAGTTTTTCAACACTGTCAATCACCACATTCTTATCGGCAGACTCAACAGCCTTGGTTTCTCAATTGACTGCCTCGCCTGGTTCACCAACTACTTCTCAGATAGAGTTCAGTTTGTCAATTCGGAGGGCCTGTTGTCCGGACCTCTGTCAGTCTTTGGGGGTGAGACAGGGTTCAATTCTCGGGCCGACTCTTCTCTGTATATATCAACGATGTCATTCTTGTTGCGGGTGATTCCTTGATCCACCTCAACGCAGACGACACCATTCTATATACATCTGGCCCTTCTTTGGACACTGTGTTAACAAACCTCCAAACGAGCTTCAATGCCATACAACACTCCTTCTGTGGCCTCCGACTGCTCTTAGAACACTAGTAAAACTAAATGCACGCTCTTCAACCGACCGCTGCCCGCACCCGCCCGCCCGACTAGCATCACTACTCTGGACGGTTCTGACTTAGAATATGTGGACAACTTCAAATGTCTAGGTGACTGGCTAGACTGTAAACTCTCCATTCAGACTCATATTAAACATCTCCAATCCAAAATGAAATATAGAATTTTGCAACAAAGCCTCCTTCACTCACGCTGCCAAACATACCCTCGTAAAATTGACTATCCAACCGATCCTCAACTTTGGTGATGTCATTTACAAAATAGCCTCCAACACTCTACTCAGCAAACTGGATGCAGTCTATCACAGTGCCATCTGTTGTGTCACCAAAGCTACTACCCACCACTGCTACCTGTATGCTCTCGTTGGCTGGCCCTCGCTACATATTCGTCGCCAGACCCACTGGCTCCAGGTCATCTATAAGTCTTTGCTATGTAAAGCTCCACCTTATCTCAGCTAACTGGTCACCATAACAACACTCACCCGTAGCACGCGCTCCAGCAAGTATATCTCACTGGTCATCCCCAAAGCCCACACCCCCTTTGGCCGCCTTTCCTTCCAGTTCTCTGCTGCCAATGACTGGAACGAATTGCAAAAATCGCTGAAGTTGGAGACTTATATCCCCCTCACTAACTTTAAGCATCAGCTATCTGAGCAGCTTACTGATCCCTGCAGCTGTACACAGCCCATCTGTAAATAGCCCATTCAATCTACCTACCTCATCCCCATATAGTTTTTATTTCATATTTTTTCTCTTTTGCACACCAGTATTTCTACTTGCACATCATCATCTACACATCTGTCACTGCAGTGTTAATCTCCTAAATTGTAATTACTTCACCACTACAGCCTATTTATTGCCTTACCTCCTTACAACATTTGCACACACTGTATATAGACTTATTCTATTGTGTTATTGACTGTACGTTTGTTTATTCCATGTGTAACTCTGTTGTTGTTTGTGTCACACTGCTTTGCTTTATCTTGGCCAGGTCACAGTTGTAAATGAGAACCTGTTCTCAACCAGCCTACCTGGTTAAATAAAAGGTTAAATAAATATTTACAAATTTGGAGGGACAACAAGAAAGGCCAGACTTAACACTCTCAGAAATTGGCTTTTCACTTATCTGCATGTCCAGCCCTTATATTTACCCTCACAATTAAGTGGTTAAAAATGTTATTTTTAGGATAACCCGGGCTACAAGTAAAATAACACAACTATTTGTCAAAAAGTTGCATTCATGAGTTTTATTGACAAATGAAAGAAAGACAGCCAAAGCAGAAACCTGATAAATAAATGTATATGAATGTCCTAAGTACATTCATTGTTTGTTCAGTGGGAAATTAATATGACTAACTAGTCAGTGACAACTGTATGGAGTTTGTGGCAGCAACTATGTGAGCTTATTACCGTATTAAAGACACTATGTCCTTGCATTTCTTATGATATTCTATATAGAAGAACCCCTTACCTTCCAATGGCTCTTCAAATCAAATCAACAGTTTCATTGATCACGTACCCATATTTAGCAGATGTTATTGCAGGTGTAGCGAAATTGTGTTCCTAGCTCCAACAGTGCAGTAGTATCTAACACCTACGGCATCCGATGTTACAGGAAGGCCAAAAAGATCATCAAGGATAACAACCACCCGAGCCACTGCCTGTTCACCCCGCAATCATCCAGAAGGCGAGGTCAGTACAGGTGCATCAAAGCTGGGGCCGAGACTGAAAAACAGCTTCTATCTCAAGGCCATGAGACTGTTGAACAGCCATCACTAACATTGAGTGGCTGCTGCCAACATACTGACTCTCTAGCCACTTTAATAATAAAAAATTGCATGTAATAAAAGTATCACAAGTCACTTTAAACAATGCCACTTTATATAATATTTACATACAGTATATACATATGAGATGAGTACTGTAGGGTACTCTATACCATCTACCGCATCTTGCCTATGCCGTTCGGCCATCGCTCATCCATATATTTATATGTACATATTATTATTAATTCCTTTACACTTGTGTGTGTATAAGGTAGTTGTTGAGAAACTTCGATTACTTGTTAGATATTACTGCTCAGTCGGAACTAGAAGCACAAACATTTCGCTACACTCGCATTAACATCTGCTAACCATGTGTATGTGACCAATTAAATGTGATTTGAGTTAACAAATCAGAACAATACACAAATCTAAAGTAAAAGAATGGATTTAAAATATATATAAATATTAGATTGAGCAGTGTCGGAGTGGCATTGACTAGAATACAGTAGAATAGAATACACTATATAAGATGAGTAAAGCAGTTTGTAAACATTATTAAAGTGACTAATGTTCCATTATTAAAGTGACCAGTGATTCCATGTCTATTGGGCAGCAACCTCTAAGATGCAGGGTTGAGTAGCCGGGTGGTGGCCGGCTAGTGATTTAACAGTCTGATGGCCTTGAGACTGAAATAAAGCTTTCGTCTCTCGGTCCCAGCTTTAATGCACCTGTTCTGACCTCGCCTTCTGGATGATAGAGGGGTGAACAGGCAGTGGCTCGGGTGGTTGATGTCCTTGATGACATTTTGGCCTTCCTGTGACATCGGGTGCTGTAGGTGTCCTGAAGGGCAGGTAGTTTGCCCCCAGTGATGTGTTGGGCAGACCGTACCACCCTCTGGAGAGCCCTGAGGTTGTGGGCGGTGCAGTCACCATACCAGGTGGTGATACAGGCCAACAGGATGCTTTCAATTGTGCAACTAACAGTTTGAGGGTCTTCAAGGGCCAAGCCAAATTTCTTCAGCTTCCTGATGTTGAAGAGGCACTGTTGCGCCTTCACCACATTGTCTGTGTGGGTGGATCAACTCAGATTGTCAGTGGTGTACGCGAGGAACTTTCCACCTTCTCCACTGCGGTCCCGTCGATATGGATGGTCTGCTGTTTCCTGAAGTCCACGATCAGCTCCTTTGTTTTGTTGACATTGATGGAGAGGTTCTTTTCCAGGCACCACACTCCCAGAGCCCTCACCTCCTCCCAGTAGGCTGTCTCTACTGTTGTGTCGTCTGCAAACTTGATGATTGAATTGGAGGCATGTGTGGCCACGCAGTCATGGGTGAACAGGGAGTACGGAAGGAGGCTGAGCACACACCCTTGGGGGGCCCCAGTGTTGAGGATCAGTGGGGTGGAAATGTTGTTTCCTACCTTCACCACCTGGGGGGGCTGTCAGGAAGTCCAGGACCCAATTGCACAGGGTGGGGTTCAGACCTAGGGCTCCAAGTTTGATGATGAGCTTGGATGGTACTATGGTGTTTAAGGCTGCGCTATACAGGCATTCCTCTTGTCCAGATGGGATAAGGCAGTGTGCAGTGCAATGGTGATGAGTCATCTGTGTATCTATTGGGGCGGTAAGCAAATTGAAGTGAGTCTAGGGTGACAGGTAAATTTGAGGCGATATGATCCTTAACTAGCCTCTCAAAGCACTCCATGATGACAGAAGTGAGTGCTATGGGGCGATAGTCATTTAGTTCAGTTCCCTTTTCCTTCTTGAGTACAGGAAAAAAGGTGGCCATCTTGAAGCATGTGGGGACAGCAGACTGGGATAGGGAGAGATTGAATATGTAAACACTCCAGTCGTGTTTGTGAGAGTCTCAGCTTTTCATTGTTTGTTGCTCAAACCATTAGGCTCTACAGACGTTAATCACACAGACCTATAAGTCTAGCTCAAACATACAATGTTTAAAAGGGGTTAGAGGTCATGGTGGGACTCATTGGGTTGACAATAAGTTGTACAAATAAAGTTAGATATACGTACATTCTATTTTAATTATAATTTTTGTTTTAATTGCATGTCAATCTATGAGTAGCTATTTTGAAACACAATTTCTTATTTTTCCTTTCTGTTACGGTTTTCTTCCGGTGAAAGAGAGGAGGACCAAAATGCAGCGTGGTTATTCATAAACATCTTTAATGAAAGATGAAAATACAAACAGTATACAAAAACAATAAATGTGAAAAACCAAAACAGCCCTATCTGGTGCAAACAAACAGAGACAGGAACAATCACCCACAAAACACTCAAAGAATATGGCTGCCTAAATATGGTTCCCAATCAGAGACAATGATAAACACCTGCCTGATTGAGAACTACTCTAGGCAACCATAGACTTACCTAGACTACTTCACTAAACCACAATCCCATTACCTACAAAAAAAAACCTAGACAAAACACACCACATAAATACCCATGTCACAGCCTGGCCTGACCGAAATAATAAAGAAAACACAAAATACTAAGGCCAGGGTGTGACACTTTCATTGCATGTTGGTTGTGTAAGTATTCATAGAATAACCAAGGTCAACTCAGTTTAAAGTGTTAAAGCTCTTCCTGTTACTGTTATTTCCTCATTTAAGATATCACAGTATTTCATCAACTACCATGAGATTTCACATTGTCATTACTGGACAAAGATGCACAAAGACAAACAAGGAAACGGATTCAAAATTGGCGAGATGGGGAAAACAGCAACCAATTCATTAAATCCATTCAGTATCAATTCCATCTAGTCCCATTTTTCTCTCCATTTTCTCTCCTTCCATCTCTGCACTATCCCCTGAGTAGTCCATCACTGTGGAAATTGTTTCAATGAAAATTAAAAAGCGGTGTTTTCAATAGAACAGAATTGATGTGAAATTGCATATAGCTCCTGATATTAATATAATACCTCCTGGTCGGCTGGCAGTGTCGCTCTCATCTCTGTTTTAAATCTGTTTTGAGAAAGACTATTTGCCCTAATTAATGAGATACACACACGGTTATCCAAAATATTACTCCTAAAATGGGACTGATAGACCAGATATGAAATATATACGATCCAGTGGCGAGGCACACACACACGGTTGCAAGTACACACTCCCAGTTAAATGATTTGAAGACTTTAGACGTTTTTTCATATTCTCTTCACCCCCCTAACTGACACTATCTGCATACTGGAATCTCTGCAGATTGAACACTCAGCCAAGACAATGATAGCCTTCCCATTGTCACTTCTCATTTCAGCCCCAGTCTGATGCCCCTTACTGGGTTTACGCCAATAATATTCTCCCCTCTCTGGTTCCGTATCAGACACCCAGCTTCTACCTAGCTCTGATGGAAAAGGACAACTTCATGTCTGTGACACTCATTTGTCAATTAGCAGGCCCCTCTCCCTGTTGACATACGGGGGCTTGAAAGAAGGAACGCCGCCTGTGACGAATTAAGAGAGACAGATGAGTGAGACGCGTGGCGGAGTAATACCATAATGTGCTTTAGATATGAATATAAAACGACATGGATGACAGGCCATACAAGGTTTTATTTCATTTCTTAGTTGAAACCGGGGGTCCCCTCCCTACTTTGTCTTCTTTGTTCTGTTTTCATCCGACTACTTACATCTCATTTTGACAGGCCGGGCGACATTTAGAGTACTTTGGTGCAAGTTAGCGTACTTGATTTGCCATTAAAATGCAAAACGGCTGCCATGGCTGACGCCCTGTAGCCTTAGCAGCCTTAGTCTGCACACACAGGTGGAGGAGGGTTCATCTGCAATGCAAAAGCTTCATGTGGGCTCATCTCTCACTACAGCTTTGAGTAGGTGGGGGGAGGCGTAATCCTCAGAGTCCAGCTACTACAGACGATTCTCATAAGTATATTTCTATGGGAACAGCAGCATTGGATCATGGCTAAATCGTTGCCGCCACTCCAAAACATATTATTTAATTGTATATATACACAGTTGAAGTCAGAGGTTTACATACACCTTAGCCAAATACATTTAAACTCAGTTTTTCAATTCCCTGTCTTAGGTCAGTTAGGATCACCACTTTTATTTTAAGAATGTGAAATGTCAATAATTAGTAGAGAGAATGATTCATTTCTGGTTTTATTTATTTCATCACATTCCCAGTGGATCAGAAGTTTACATGCTACCAAATACTAATTGAGTGTATTGCCTTTAAATTGTTTAACTTGGGTCAAATGTTTAGGGTAGCCTTCCACAAGCTTCCAGCAGTAAGTTGGGTGAATTTTGGCCCATTCCTCCTGACAGAGCTGGTGTAACTGAGTCAGGTTTGTCGGCCTCCTTGCTCGCACACACTTTTTCACATCTGCCCACAAATTTTCTATAGGATTGAGGTCAGGGCTTTGTCATGGCCACTCCAATATGTTGACTTTGTTGTCCTTAAGCCATTTTGCCACAACTTTGGAAGTATGCTTGGGGTCATTGTCCATTTGGAAGACACATTTGCGACCAAGCTTTAACTTCCTGACTGATGTCTTGCGATGTCGCTTCAATGTATTCACATACTTTTCCTCCCCCATGATGGCATCTATTTTGTGAAGTGCATCAGTCCCTCCTGCAGCAAAGCACCCCCAAAACATGATGCTGCCACCCCTGTGCTTCACGGTTGGGATGGTGTTCTTTGGCTTGCAAGTCTCCCCCTTTTTCCTCCAAACATAACGATGGCCATTATGGCCAAACAATTCTATTTTTGTTTCATCAGACCAGAGGACATTTCTCCAAAAAGTACAATATTTGACCCCATGTGCAGTTGCAAACCGTAGTCTAGCTTTTTTATGGAGGTTTTGGAGCAGTGGCTTGCTGAGCGGCCTTTCTGGTTATGTCAATATAGGACTCATTTTACTGTGGATATAGACACTTTTGTACCTGTTTCCTCCAGTATCTTCACAAGGTCCTTTGCTGTTGTTCTGGGATTGATTTGCACTGGCACAGGCTGTGGAGGCGTACTGGAGGCCTGGTGCGTATAGCTGGCATCAATTGTACCGGTTCGATGACACACTTCGCACGGTGAGTGCAAGGAGCTGGCACAGGAGGTATTGGGCTGTGGAGGTGCACTGCAGACCTGGTGAGTACAGCCGGCACAAATGGTACCGGACAAATGACACGCTCCTCAATGCGAGTTTGGAGAGCTGGTACAGGACATACAGGGCTGGGAAGGTGTACTGGAGACCTGGTGCGTGGAGCCGGCACATATTTTACCAGATTGATAGCACGCTCCTCAAGACGAGTACGGAGAGCTGACTCAGGTCGCATTAAACTGATAACACGCTCCTTAGGGCAAATGTTGTGCTTCTTCCACCAACTCAACAACTCTCTCCATTCTCTCTCCGCCAATATCTCCATCCACTCACTGACAGTCTCTGACTTTCTCCGTTCACTCTCCTCCAGTTTCTCCCTATTCTCCCAGACTGGCTCTGGTTCACTCCTTGGCTCTGCCGACCACCCCTTGGACCCCCCCAAAGAATATTTTCGGGCTGTATGTATGTATGTATGTATGTATATGTACATGTACATTGGGGCAAAAAAGTATTGAGTCAGCCACCAATTGTGCAAGTTCTCCCACTTAAAAAGATGAGAGGCCTGTAATTTTCATCATAGGTACACTTCAACTATGACAGACAAAATGAGAAGAAAATAAATCCAGAAAATCACACATGTAGGATTTTTAATGAATTTATTTGCAAATTATGGTGGAAAATAAATATTTGGTCACCTACAAACAAGCAAGATTTCTGGCTCTCACAGACCTGTAACTCCTCTGTCCTCCACTCGTAACCTGTATTAATGGAACTTTATCAGGATAAAAGACACCTGTCCACAACCTCAAACAGTCACACTCCAAACTCCACTATGGCCAAGATCAAAGAGCTGTCAAAGGATTTGTTTTCTCATTTTGTCTGTCATAGTTGAAGTGTACCTATGATGCAAATTACAGGCCTCTCTCATCTTTTTAAGTGGGAGAACTTGGGCCTCCCGGGTGGCGCAGTGGTTAAAGGTGCTGTACTGCAGCGCCAGCTGTGCCATCAGAGACTCTGGGTTCGCGCCCAGGCTCTGTCGTAACCGGCCGCGACCAGGAGGTCCGTGGGGCGACGCACAATTGGCCGAGCATCGTCCGGGTTAGGGAGGGCTTAGTCGGTAGGGATGTCCTTGTCTCATCACGCACCAGCGACTCCTGTGGCGGGACGGGCACAGTGCGTGCTAACCAAGGTTGCCAGGTACATGGTGTTTCCTCCGGTACATTGGTGCGGCTGGCTTCCGGGTTGGATGTGCGCTGTGTTAAGAAGCAGTGCAGCTGGTTGGGTTGTGTATCGGAGGACGCATGACTTTCAACCTTCGTCTCTCCTGAGCCCGTACGGGAGTTGTAGCGATGAGGTAAGATAATAGCTACTACAACAATTGGATACCACGAAATTGGGGAGAAAAAGGGGTAAAAATTCACACACAAAAAACAAACAAAGTGGGAGAACTTGCTGATTAAATATTTTTTTGCCCCACTGTATGTATGTATGTATGTATGTATGTGTGTGTGTGTGTGTGTGTATGTATACACATTCCTGCCGAGACGCTCTTGGTTAAGAGCAGGTTTTCCCCAAATTCTGTCCTCGGGACGCCAAGGTTGCAAGTTTTGGTTTTTGTCCTAACACTACACAGCTGATTCAAATAACTAATCATCAAGCTTTGATTATTTGAATCAGCTGTGTAGTGTTAGGACAAAAATCAAAACCTTGGCGTCCCGAGGACAGAATTTGGGGAAACCCTGGTTTAGAGAACAGCGGTTCTGTGAGTAACCTCCAATATCCGCTAAATGCGGTTGTGACAAACAGAGTGGTTTCTGTTTCCTTCCTACAAATATGGCTCTAACTTCTGAACGGTTGGAGATATAAGCTATTATGACCCAATGACTCACTTTGAGCTATAATGACTGCAATCCTCACAAGATGTGCAGCACTCGTTAGAACAAATTGGACAAGAACAGGCACTACATCTGTGTGTGTGTGCGTGTGCGTGTGCGTGTGTGTGTGTGTGTGTGTGTGTGTGTGTGTGTGTGTCTTTGGCATCCAACTTGATCTGAGTACCACTACAGTATAGGCCTACTTCATGTGATGAGACTGAACAGGATACACAGGCCCCATTCCTCTCACTTGCAATCAGAAACAACACAGCCGAGTATTAACAAATAAAAAAAATATTTTAGACGTGATGTGAAAATTGAAGTCGAGCGTGGTGTTGACAAGGAGGACACCTGTCAAATGTCTCCTTACTAACGCAGCCGTGACTTGTTAGTCTCAACGACATTGTTTATCTGAAGAGGGAGGTGACTGTTGGAGGTGACTGTTGTCTGTTGCACTAAAACGATCACATAACGTTAGTATTTATTCTCCTCACGCCTCATAGACACAGTAGCTCCTCACACTTCAGGTGTCAAATGTGATATTAAAAGAGGTAACGGATTCAAGCACCTACGACAGACACGCTCCAATGGTAACCATCAGATAGAAGAGTGGTGTCCACACATTGTATTCCCCATCATCATAGTGTCTCTCTCTCACACACAGTGTTTTTCTCATCACTGCACAGTGTCACACACACACTGCACCCATTTGACCCGAAACTAAATGGACAACACAATATCCACCCCTGTCCTCCAACAACCACATCTGGCTGTGTCTCTAAGCCTCATTCTTTCAACACATCGATGAGGCAGCCTGACAGGTTGGTATGGGGAGAGGAGGTGTAGGTGTGACAGGCTGATACACCAACTTTATTTCCTGGCATTAACTGCCCAGCCACACACACACACACCCGGGCTCACAAACCAACACTACTCAGTGACAAGTTACTGTCAAGTTACTGGATGAGTGCTGTCAATTGGGCTGATGGAAATAAGCATATTAGCAGCAATCCTTTCTGGCACAGTCTTCCACAAGAATGGCATGGAGTAGTGCATCACCCTCAAGGCAGTCCAGTCCAGTCCAGTCCACTGACTGTCTGACAGTGTCAGTCGTCAAGGCAGTTAGCACTTGGGTTACTTTTGGTGTCACTGAAATGGGGTCACAAATGTCAACACACAGAGCGGTACCATGAAATGGCTCTTGATAGGTGCGAGGAGACATCAAGCGCTTGTTTTGAAGTGATTCATAACAAGTAAAGGCGGTGGCACAGAAAGTTAATCTCATCAGGGACAGACCGCGTGTTTTAAAACACAGCTTTACGTCATTGCCCTCTTTATCCACGCTCATTTCATCACACAACGCAGGGACATCCAGTCCCTCTATTATAATAGGCCGTGTGACTGGGTTCCTTTGTCCTCAAGGGAAATTCTTATGGGGGTAACTAAAACCCAGAGTGGGGGGAGGAAGAGAAAGAGGGAGAAAGAGAGGGGGAAGAGAGAGAGGGGGAAGAAAGAGTAGAGAGAGAGAGAGAGAGAGAGAGAGAGAGGGAGAGAGAGAGAGAGAAAAAGAAAGAGAGAGAGAAAAAGAAAGAGAGAGAGAGAGGGAAAAAGAAAGAGAGAGAGGAAAAAAGAAAGAGAGAGAAAGAGGAGAGAGAGAAAAAAGAAAGAGGAGAGAGAGAGAAAAAGAAAGAGAGAGAGGGAAAAAGAAAGAGAGAGAGAGAGAGGGAAAAAGAAAGAGAGAGAGAGAGAGAGAGAGAAAGAGGAGAGAGAAAAAGAAAGGAGAGAGAGAGAGAGAGAGAAAGAGGAGAGAGAAAAAGAAAGGAGAGAGAGAGTGAGAGAAAAAAAGGAGCGAGAGAGAAAGAGGAGAGAGAGAGGCTATGCCAAGAATCAGCGCTCTACTTCTTGGTTCTTTTATCACCATCACATGTCTGCTCGCTAATTGAATTTCACAGTTCCACTCAACCGTGGCCTCAGAGAGGAATCATGTGATCTTCACAGCCTCCAATCATCACAGAGAAAGATTTTATTAAAGGGTGGTCCATTTACGCTACGCAATTTATCACTAGGCCAGGGACAAGAGTTTTTCATGACAAAATGACCTGACCAAGAAAAACTCCTGAACGTACAGGAGCCAGAGTTTTTGTTGGTCAGCTCATGTGGTCAGAAATGAAATACCGGGGCCTCCTGGGTGGTGCAGTGGTTAAGGGCGCTGTACTGCAGCGCCAGCTGTGCCATCAGAGTCCCTGGGTTCGCGCCTAGGCTCTGTCATAACCGGCCGCGACCGGGAGGTCCATGGGGCGACGCACAATTGGCCTAGCGTCGTCCGGGTTAGGGAGGCTTGGTCGGTAGGGATGTCCTTGTCAGCGACTCCTGTGGCGGGCAGGGCGCAGTGCGCGCTAACCAAGGTTGCTAGGTGCACGGTGTACCCTCCGCGCGCATCCAAGCAGTACGGCTGGTTGGGTTGTGTATCGGAGCCCGAGTCCGTACGGGAGTTGTAGCGATGAGACAAGATAGAAGCTACTACAACAATTGGATACCACGAAAAAGGGGTAAAAAATAAATAAATAATGAAATACTGGCCCTAAGAGATGGAAAAGTTTGATGACAAGAATTAAAATGGTTTGTAGCCTAATCCAACAACTAATCCACAACAATCAATCAACCAATACTATCAGTCCCAAATGGCTTGGGTAATACTTGATTGCTTCTCCCCTTCTCTTCTGTCCAGACAATCCTTTGAAGTCCAGTAATGATATCTGATATGAAGATTCCTCCTTAACCAAATAATAATAATAATGAATTAGTAAAATGTCAAAGATATAAATATTTTATTCTGAACATCAAGTTGTTAATGTTGTTAATGTGATGCGATGAAGTACAAGGAACATAAATGCAGACCTTGATATTTTCTAAAACCAACACATTTAGGCAGTTAGCTTTCCTAAGGCTAGCTTTTTCAAGCAGAAATGTCCATCCTGTAGCACAAACTCAAAAAAAGTTCTGGAACACTGTAAAGTCCATGGAGAATAAGAGCATCTCCTCCCAGCTGCCCACTGCACTGAGGCCAGGTAACACTGTCACCACCGATAAATACACTATAACTGAGAATTTCAATAAGCATTTTTCTACGGCTGGCCATGCTTTCCACCTGGCTACCCCTACCCCGATCAACAGCCCTGCACCCCCCACAGCAACTCGCCCAAGCCTCCCCATTTCTGCTTCACCCAAATCCAGATAGCTGATGTTCTGAAAGAGCTGCAAAATCTTTACCTCTACAAATCAGCCGGGCTATATAATCTGGACACTCTCTTTCTAAAATTATCTACCAAAATTGTTGCAACCCCTATTACTAGCCTGTTCAACCTCTCTTTCGTACCATCTGAGATTCCTAAAGGGGGAGACACCCTAGACCCAAACTGCTATAGACCTATATCTATCCTACCTGCCTTTCTAAGGTCTTCGAAAGCCAAGTTAACTAACAGATTACGGACCATTTCGAATCCCACCGTACCTTCCCCGCCTTGCAATCTGGTCATATATATATATATAAAGCAGAATATATATATATATGAATATATATATGAATATATATGTGTCTGTGAGTGAAAGAGTGAGAAGAGTTGGCAGCCCAAGATGGGACCACCGGGCCCTGGAGCTATGGTGTGCGCATTTCCCACCTCAAAACATTAGCCTACTGCTAATAAAAGTTGTAAAAGCACTCGCTAGTTTAGCTAGCTAGCTACAGTGATGAATAGCTACTGTAGATACAGATATGACGATTACTGAAACTGTGCAAAGCTGGTGGACATGGAAATGTCCCATTCTCCTGATTGATGGGCTGGGCGCTGCTTGTAATATAATTAATTGCCTTTTCTCCTCATTTCCAACGCAACAGCCAACTTTCAACTATTACTACGGTTGTTTCAATGAATCAATAACTAGCAATAAGTAGTTCAAAACGAGGTAGCCTACCTTTGGCTGGCTGTCATGTTCCAGTAAATTAGTTAATGATACATATTTCAACAGTGATTAATATCCCCCTCAAAAAAATGGGTAGGTAAAAGCCATCAATTTAGCTGTAGACTAAACACACCCATTGCATGATCAGTGTTGCAAATGTGAAGTGCAAGCCATTGATCATATAGGTTTATGTGCATCCTCAAGAAATAGTTTTATTTCTAGTATCAGATACCTATATTAATGAATTGGCAGGTCCATCATCATTCTGGTATTAGGCAATGGGCTATCGATTTAATAAAAAATATGAATCCTTTATCTAGTTATTTCTAAGGCCTCTGCTACAGAAATATGCTGCAGTTGCTTGACTGGTTCCTCTACTGACGTCAAAGTCCATTGTTTGAGAACGCTCAAAAATACTTTACTTTAAACATTCTTGGTTTATTTTGTAGAGATCAAATGTAATGTTTCAATGTATTTTTTGTGTATGTAAATGCATCTCAATAGGTAAAAAAGTGCTCTTATAATGTAGAAACCTAATATTCCACCTATGACTTGGTAGACAGGTTTTTGTATCAACATTTTAGCTTTTTATAATAAACAAGTGTCTTTACAGGATTACATATTAGTTTCAGGGTACATCACATGCTTCAAAATGAGCTATAATTCATATAGGTCCAGTGTAGGCTATATTGCATTCAATGTAAAAAATATATATATACAGTACCAGTCAAATGTTCGGACACACCTAGTCATTTAAGAGTTTCTTTATTTTTACTATTTTCTATATTCTAGAATAATAGTGAAGACATCAAAACTATGAAATAACACATGGAATCATGTAGTAAAAAGTTTTAAACAAATCAAAATATATTTTACATTTGAGATTCTTCACAGTAGCCAACCTTTGCCTTAATGATAGTTTTGGACACTCTTGGCATTCTCTCAACCAGCTTCATGAGGTAGTCACCTGGAATGCATTTAAATTAACAGGTGCGCCTTTTTAAAAGTTCATTGCGGAATTTCTTTAATGCGTTTGAGCCAGTTGTGACAAGGGAGTGGTGGTATACAGAAGAAATCCCTAAAGAACAAGTCCATATTATGGCACGAAGAGCTCAAATAAGCAAAGAGAAACTACAGTCCATCATTACTTTAGGACATGAAGGTCAGTCAATATGGAACATTTCAACAACTTTGAAAGTTTCTTCAAGTGCAGTCGCAAACACCATCAAGCGCTAGGATGAAACTGGCTCTCATGAGGACCACCACAGGAAAGGAAGACCCAGAGTTACCTCTGATGCAGAGGATAAGTTCAATAGAGTGAACTGCACCTCAGATTGGAGCCCAAATAAACACTTCACAGAGTTCATGTAACAGACATCAACATCAGCTGTTCAACAGGAGACTGTGTGAATCAGACCTTCATGGTGGAATAGCTGCAAAGAACAACTACTAAAGGACACCAATAAGAAGAAGATACTTGCTTGGGCCAAGAAACACGAGCAATGGACATTAGACCAGTGGAAATCTGTCCTTTAGTCTGAGGAGTCCAAATTTTAGATTTTTGGTTCCAACCGCTGTGTCTTTGTGAGACGCAGAGTAGGTGAATGGAAGACCTCCGCATATGTGGTCCCCACCGTAAAGCATGGAGGAGAAAGTGTGATGGTGAGGGGATGCTTTGCTGGTGACACTGTCTGTGATTTATTTAGAATTCAAGGCACCAGCATGGCTACCACAGCATTCTGCAGAGACAGGCCCTCCCATCTGGTTTGCGCGTAGTGAGCCTACCATTTGTTTTTCAACAGGACAATGATCCAAAACACACCTCCATGCTGTGTAAGGTCTATTTTACCAATAAGGAGAGTGATGGAGTGCTGCATCAGATGACCTGGCCTCCACAATCACCTGACCTTAACCCAATTGAGATGGTTTGGGATGAGTTGGACTGCAGAGTGAAGGAACAGCAGCCAACAAGTGCTCAGCATATGTGGAAACTCCTTCAAGACTGTTGGAAAAACATTCCAGATGAAGCTGGTTGAGAGAATGCCAAGAGTGTGCAAAGCAGTCATCAAGACAAACGTTGGCTACCTTGAAGAATCTAAAATATTAAAATATATTTAGAATTGTTTAACACTTTTTTGGTTACTACATGATGCCATATGTGTTAATTAATAGTTTTGATGTCTTCAATATTATTCTACAATGTAGAAAATAGTCAAAATAAAAGAAAAACCCTGGAATAGGTGTCCCCAAACTTTTGACTGGTACTGTGTATATATATATTTGGGGTGGCAGGAAACCTAGTGGTTAAAGCGTTGGGTCAGTAACCAAAAAGTTGCTGGATTGAATCCCCGAGCTGACAGGGTAAAACTCTGTCATTCTGCCTTTGAACAAGGCAGTTAACCCACTGTTCCCCGGCAGGCTGTCATTGTAAATAAGACTTTGTTGTTAACTGACTTGCCTACTTAAATAAAGGTTCAATTTAAAGAATGTTTTAAAATGTATAAACTAAGCAATAAAAAAAGAAACGTTCCTTTTTCAGGATCGTAAAATCGTAATTTGTAAAAATCCAAATAACTTCACAGATCTTCATTGTTTAAACACTGTTTCGCATGCTTGTTCAATGAACGATAAACAATTAATGAACATGCACCTGTGGAACGGTCGTTAAGACAATAACAGATTACAAACTGTTATAGACCTATATCCATCCTGCCCTGCCTATCTAAGGTCTTCGAAAGCCAAGTCAACAAACAGGTCACTGACCATCTCGAATCCCACCGTACCTTCTCCGCTGTGCAATCTGGTTTCCGAGCCGGTCACGGGTGCACCTCAGCCACACTCAAGGTACTAAACGATATCATGACCGCCATCGATAAAAGACAGTACTGTGCAGCCGTCTTCATCGACCTTGCCAAGGCTTTCGACTCTGTCAATCACCATATTCTTATCGGCTGACTCAGTAGCCTCCGTTTTTCGGATGACTGCCTTACCTGGTTCACCAATTACTTTGCAGACAGAGTTCAGTGTGTCAAATCGGAGGGCATGCTGTCCGGTCCTCTGGCAGTCTCTATGGGGGTGCCACAGGGTTCAATTCTCGGGCCGACTCTTTTCTCTGTATATATATCCATGATGTTGCTCTTGCTGCGGGCGATTCCCTGATCCACCTCTACGCAGACGACACCATTCTATATACTTTCGGCCCGTCATTGGACACTGTGCTATCTAACCTCTAAACTAGCTTCAATGCCATACAACACTCCTTCCGTGGCCTCCAACTGCTCTTAAATGCTAGTAAAACCAAATGCATGCTTTTCAACCGATCGCTGCCTGCACCCGCATGCCCGACTAGCATCACCACCCTGGATGGTTCCGACCTTGAATATGTGGACATCAATAAGTACCTAGGTGTCTGGCTAGACTGCAAACTCTCCTTCCAGACTCATAACAAACATCTGCAATCTTAAATGAAAATCAAATCAAGAGTCGGCTTTCTATTCCGCAACAAAGCCTCCTTCACTCACGCCGCCAAGCTTACCCTAGTAAAACTGACTATCCAACCGATCCTCGACTTCGGCGATGTCATCTACAAAATGGCTTCCAACACTCTACTCAGCAAACTGGATGCAGTCTATCACAGTGCCATCCGTTTTGTCACTAAAGCACCTTATACCACCCACCACTGCGACTTGCATGCTCTAGTCGGCTGGCCCTCGCTACATATTCGTCGCCAGACCCACTGGCTCCAGGTCATCTACAAGTCCATGCTAGGTAAAGCTCCGCCTTATCTCAGTTCACTGGTCACGATGGCAACACCCATCGGTAGCACGCGCTCCAGCAGGTGTATCTCACTGATCATCCCTAAAGCCAACACCTCATTTGGCCGCCTCTCGTTCCAGTACTCTGCTGCCTGTGACTGGAACGAACTGCAAAAATCGCTGAAGTTGGAAACTTATCTCCCTCACCAACTTCAAACATCAGCTATCTGAGCAGCTAACCGATCGCTGCAGCTGTACATAGTGTATTGGTAAATAGCCCACACATTTTCACCTACCTCATTCCCATACTGTTTTTATACTGTTTTTATTTATTTACTTTTCTGCTCTTTTGCACACCAATACCTCTACCTGTACATGACCATCTGATCATGTATCACTCCAGTGTTAATCTGCAAAATTGTAATTATTCGCCTACCTCCTCATGCCTTTTGCACACATTGTATATAGACTCCCCCTTTTTTCTACTGTGTTATTGACTTGTTAATTGTTTACTCCATGTGTAACTCTGTGTTGTCTGTTCACACTGCTATGCTTTATCTTTGCCAGGTCGCAGTTGCAAATGAGAACTTGTTCTCAACTAGCCTACCTGGTTAAATAAAGGTGAAATAAAAAAACAGACGTTAGGCAATTAAGGTCACAGTTATGAAAACTTAGGACACTAAAGAGGGACTTCTACTGACTGAAAAACACCAAAGGAAAGATTTACATTTACATTTAAGTCATTTAGCAGACGCTCTTATCCAGAGCGACTTACAAATTGGTGCATTCACCTTATGACATCCAGTGGAACAACCACTTTACAATAGTGCATCTAAATATTTTAAGGGGGGGGGGGTGAGAAGGATTATTTTATCCGATCCTAGGTATTCCTTAAAGAGGTGGGGTTTCAGGTGTCTCCGGAAGGTGGTGATTGACTCCGCTGTCCTGGCGTCGTGAGGGAGTTTGTTCCACCATTGGGGAGCCAGAGCAGCGAACAGTTTTGACTGAGCTGAGCGGGAACTGTACTTCCTCAGTGGTAGGGAGGCGAGCAGGCCAGAGGTGGATGAACGCAGTGCCCTTATTTGGGTGTAAGGGCCTGATCAGAGCCTGGAGGTACTGAGGTGCCGTTCCCCTCACAGCTCCGTAGGCAAGCACCATGGTCTTGTAGCGGATGCGAGCTTCAACTGGAAGCCAGTGGAGAGAGCGGAGGAGCGGGGTGACGTGAGAGAACTTGGGAAGGTTGAACACTAGACGGGCTGCGGCGTTCTGGATGAGTTGTAGGGGTTTAATGGCACAGGCAGGGAGCCCAGCCAACAGTGAGTTGCAGTAATCCAGACGGGAGATGACAAGTGCCTGGATTAGGACCTGCGCCGCTTCCTGTGTGAGGCAGGGTCGTACTCTGCGGATGTTGTAGAGCATGAACCTACAGGAACGGGCCACCGCCTTGATGTTAGTTGAGAACGACAGGGTGTTGTCCAGGATCACGCCAAGGTTCTTAGCGCTCTGGGAGGAGGACACAATGGAGTTGTCAACCGTGATGGCGAGATCATGGAACGGGCAGTCCTTCCCCGGGAGGAAGAGCAGCTCCGTCTTGCCGAAGTTCAGCTTGAGGTGGTGATCCGTCATCCACACTGATATGTCTGCCAGACATGCAGAGATGCGATTCGCCACCTGGTCATCAGAAGGGGGAAAGGAGAAGATTAATTGTGTGTCGTCTGCATAGCAATGATAGGAGAGACCATGTGAGGTTATGACAGAGCCAAGTGACTTGGTGTATAGCGAGAATAGGAGAGGGCCTAGAACAGAGCCCTGGGGGACACCAGTGGTGAGAGCGCGTGGTGAGGAGACAGATTCTCGCCACGCCACCTGGTAGGAGCGACCTGTCAGGTAGGACGCAATCCAAGCGTGGGCCGCGCCGGAGATGCCCAACTCGGAGAGGGTGGAGAGGAGGATCTGATGGTTCACAGTATCGAAGGCAGCCGATAGGTCTAGAAGGATGAGAGCAGAGGAGAGAGAGTTAGCTTTAGCGGTGCGGAGCGCCTCCGTGATACAGAGAAGAGCAGTCTCAGTTGAATGACTAGTCTTGAAACCTGACTGATTTGGATCAAGAAGGTCATTCTGAGAGAGATAGCGGGAGAGCTGACCAAGGACGGCACGTTCAAGAGTTTTGGAGAGAAAAGAAAGAAGGGATACTGGTCTGTAGTTGTTGACATCGGAGGGATCGAGTGTAGGTTTTTTCAGAAGGGGTGCAACTCTCGCTCTCTTGAAGACGGAAGGGACGTAGCCAGCGGTCAGGGATAAGTTGATGAGCGAGGTGAGGTAAGGGAGAAGGTCTCCGGAAATGGTCTGGAGAAGAGAGGAGGGGATAGGGTCGAGCGGGCAGGTTGTTGGGCGGCCGGCCGTCACAAGACGCAAGATTTCATCTGGAGAGAGAGGGAGAAAGAGGTCAGAGCACAGGGTAGGGCAGTGTGAGCAGAACCAGCGGTGTTGTTTGACTTAGCAAACGAGGATCGGATGTCGTCGATCTTCTTTTCAAAATGGTTGACGAAGTCATCTGCAGAGAGGGAGGAGGGGGGAGGAGGATTCAGGAGGGAGGAGAAGGTGGCAAAGAGCTTCCTAGGGTTAGAGGCAGATGCTTGGAATTTAGAGTGGTAGAAAGTGGCTTTAGCAGCAGAGACAGAGGAGGAAAATGTAGAGAGGAGGGAGTGAAAGGATGCCAGGTCCGCAGGGAGGCGAGTTTTCCTCCATTTCCGCTCGGCCTTCCGGAGCCCTGTTCTGTGAGCTCGCAATGAGTCGTCAAGCCACGGAGCGGGAGGGGAGGACCGAGCCGGCCTGGAAGATAGGGGACATAGAGAGTCAAAGGATGCAGAAAGGGAGGAGAGGAGGGTTGAGGAGGCAGAATCAGGAGATAGGTTGGAGAAGGTTTGAGCAGAGGGAAGAGATGATAGGATGGAAGAGGAGAGAGTAGCGGGGGAGAGAGAGCGAAGGTTGGGACGGCGCGATACCATCCGAGTAGGGGCAGTGTGGGAAGTGTTGGATGAGAGCGAGAGGGAAAAGGATACAAGGTAGTGGTCGGAGACTTGGAGGGGAGTTGCAATGAGGTTAGTGGAAGAACAGCATCTAGTAAAGATGAGGTCGAGCGTATTGCCTGCCTTGTGAGTAGGGGGGAAGGTGAGAGGGTGAGGTCAAAAGAGGAGAGGAGTGGAAAGAAGGAGGCAGAGAGGAATGAGTCAAAGGTAGACGTGGGGAGGTTAAAGTCGCCCAGAACTGTGAGAGGTGAGCCGTCCTCAGGAAAGGAGCTTATCAAGGCATCAAGCTCATTGATGAACTCTCCGAGGGGACCTGGAGGGCGATAAATGATAAGGATGTTAAGCTTGAAAGGGCTGGTAACTGTGACAGCATGAAATTCAAAGGAGGCGATAGACAGATGGGTAAGGGGAGAAAGAGAGAATGACCACTTGGGAGAGATAAGGATCCCTATGCCACCACCCCGCTGAACAGAAGCATGAAAGATGCCCAGGGTCCATGCTCATCTGCGTAAACGTGCCTTAGGCATGCTACAAGGCGGCATGAGGACTGCAGATATGGCCAGGGCAATAAATTGCTATGTCTGTATTGTAAGATGAGTAAGACAGCGCTTCAGGGAGACAGGACAGACAGCTGATCGACCTCGGGACAGGTACAGGATGGCAACAACATCTGCCTGAGTTAAACCAGTTCAAGTGAAAAGCTTCCTCTTGAGTGGACAGCTTGATGAAACTCAATCAATATTTAGGTCCCCAACGAAAGTAGACCTCTCTGTTTACATCACATACACCATCAAGCATTTCATACACATTATTTAGATACTGACTGTTAGCACTTGGTGGCCTATAGAAACAGACCAAAATAATAGTATTTAGATGAGGCAGGTGAACCTGCAACCAAAGCACTACAATAACACTTGACATGAGACACAGCAACAACTCCCCATAAGTATTTCTGTAATGAACTTTGTCTGCTGTTTGAAGAGAGTCAGACCGAAATGCAGCGTGTAGGTTACTCATGACATTTAATGAAGAAAATGCTGTACATGAAATAACTGAGAATACAAAACAACAAACGAGTGAAACTAATTACAGCCTATCTGGTGACTAACACAAAGACAGGTACAATCACCCACGAAATACAACGTGCACTCAGGCTACCTAAATACGGTTCCCAATCCGAGACAACTAGAATCAGCTGACTCCAATTAGGAATCGCCTCAGGCAGCCAAGCCTAACTAGACACACCCCTAATAATACACACTCCCAATTAATACAAACCCTAATACGAAATACAACATATAAACCCATGTCACACCCTGGCCTACCCAAACATATAACAAAAGCACAAGATACAATGACCAAGGCGTGACAGAACCCCCCCCCCCCCTAAGGTGCGGACTCCGGGACGCACCTCAAGAGCATAGGGAGGGTCCGGGTGGGCGTCTGTCCATGGTGGCGGTTCTGGCTCGGGACGTGGACCCCACTCCATAAATGTCCTAGTTCCTCCCCTACGCGTCCTAGGATAATCCACCTTCTCCGCCGACCATGGCCTAATAGTCCTCACCCTGATCCCCACATAACTGAGGGGCAGCTCGGGACAGAGGGGCAGCTCGGGACCGAGGGGCAGCTCGGGACCGAGGGGCAGCTCGGGACAGAGGGGCAGCTCGGGACAGAGGGGCAGCTCGGGACAGAGGGGCAGCTCGGGACAGAGGGGCAACTCGGGATAGAGGGGCAACTCGGGATAGAGGGGCAACTCAGGATAGAGGGGCAGCCCGGGACAGAGGGGCAGCCCGGGACAGAGGGGCAGCCCGGGACCGAAGCAGCCCGGTACTGAGGGGAAGCCCGGTACTGAGGGGAAGCCCGGTACTGAGGGGAAGCCCGGTACTGAGGGGAAGCCCGGTACTGAGAGGAAGCTCGGTACTGAGAGGAAGCTCGGTACTGAGAGGAAGCTCGGTACTGAGAGGGAGCCCAGTACAGAGAGGGAGCCCAGTACTGAGAGGAAGCTCAGTACTGAGAGGAAGCTCAGTACTGAGAGGAAGCTCAGGCAGGTAGTCGGCTCCGGTAAATCCTGGCTGGCTGGTGGACCTGGATGATTAAGGTTGTCTGGCCGATCTAGAAGATCTTGGTAGACTGGCACTTCTGGCGGATCCTGGCAGACTGGCACTTCTGGCGGATCCTGGCAGACTGGTGACGCTGGGCCGACTGGCGGCGCTGGGCAGACAGGAGACTCCGGCAGCGCAGGAGAGGAGAAAGGCTCTGGCTGCGCTGAACAGGCGAGGCGCACTGGACGCGCTGGGCCGACTGGGAGCACTGGTGGCGCTGGACAGACAGGAGACTCCGGCAGCGCAGGAGAGGAGAAAGGCTCTGGCTGCGCTAAACAGGCGGGAGACTCCGATAGCGCAGGAGAAGAGAACAGCTCTGGTTGCGCTAAACAAGCGGGAGACTCCGGCAGCGCAGGAGGGGAGAAAAGCACTGGCTGCGCTGAACAGGCGAGGCGCACTGGAGGCCTGGTGCGTGGTGCTGGAACTGGTGGTACTGGCGCGAGGACACGCACAGGAAGCCTGGTGCGGGGAGCTGCTACCGGAGGACTGGTGTGTATAGGTGGCTCTGGATAGACCGGACCGTGCAGGCGCACTGGAGCTCTTGAGCACCGAGCCTGCCCAAGCTTACCTGGCTCGATGCCCACTCTAGCCCGGCCAATAGGAAGGGCTGGTATAAGTCACAGCTGGCTCTGCACCCGCACTGGAAACACTGTGCGCTCCATAGCATAACACGGTGCCTGCCCGGTCTCTCTAGCCCAACGGTGAGCACAGGGAGTATGCACAGGTTTCCTACCTGGCATAACTATTCTCCCTTTTAGCCCCCCCCAATAAATTTTTTGGGGTGACTTTCCGGTTTCCAACAGCGTCGCAGTGCTGCCTCCTCATACTCACGCCTCTCCGCTTTAGCTACTTCTATTTCCTCCTTGGGACGGCGATATTCTCCCGGCTGCGCCCAGGGTCCTTTTCCGTCTAATATCATCTCCCAAGACCAGAAGTCCTCATATTGCTGCTCCTCACAATTAACAGGGAGAGTAGGCTCAGGTCTGACTCCTGACTCTGCCACTCTCTCTCTGCGCTTTCCCCCGTTACCTACGGTTTTCGCTCTGTATAGCCGTGCTCTCCTTTCCGATTCCATCGTGTATAGCCCTCTTCACATTGCTGTAGGGAATCCCAGGCGGGCTCCTGCACTCGCACTGGGTCGGCCGCCCACCTATCGATTTCTTCCCACGTAGTATAATCCATATCGTCCTCCTTCAGATCCTGCCAGTTCACACGCTGCTCGGTCTGTGAATCGTGGTGGGTGATTCTGTAATGAACTTCGTCTGCTGTTTGAAGAGAGTCAGACCGAAATGCAGCGTGTAGGTTACTCATGACATTTAATGAAGAAAATGCTGTACATGAAATAACTGAGAATACAAAACAACAAACGAGTGAAACTAATTACAGCCTATCTGGTGACTAACACAAAGACAGGTACAATCACCCACGAAATACAACGCGCACTCAGGCTACCTAAATACGGTTCCCAATCCGAGACAACTAGAATCAGCTGACTCCAATTAGGAATCGCCTCAGGCAGCCAAGCCTAACTAGACACACCCCTAATAATACACACTCCCAATTAATACAAACCCTAATACGAAATACAACATATAAACCCATGTCACACCCTGGCCTACCCAAACATATAACAAAAACACAAGATACAATGACCAAGGCGTGACAATTTCTGTCTTTTCTATAGATGTTATACCTTTCTATTGCTACTGCTGTATCATTAAAGGAATTATCCATGCGCGTCTCAGAAATGGCTAATATATGAATGTTATCTGACGTTATCAAGTTATTGATTTCATGAACCTTATTTAATAGGGATTTGTTTTAACCTAGTTAAATAAATAAAAACATTTCTAAGGCTACATATATTAATAGAGGCTATTTCAGCCCTTACCTGGGTAGCGTCTCAGAGAAAGGCTTAACTTGGAAAAGAACAAAGCAAGTGAAAAGAAAAGAAAACATTCTGCAGTCCATTAATCAGTTGGTGTGTGTGTGTGTGTGTGTGTAAGTGTGCGTGTGCTGCGAGGTTGAAGCTTCGAACCCATAGGTTTGCGTTCGCATAAAAAGGTTGGATGGAGACCTGGTTTCTAACATGAACTACTTGCAAGTCTGACATCCCAGCTCATAAAGTTATGCAAATAACAAATGCTACTCAGTTTGTTGCACATACAAAACAAATATTCGACAGCAAGGATCTTGATCCACGAGGGGATTCTCTGCTGTTACCAAGAGAAGCTTTATTTAGCAAGAAGCTAACTACTTAGCTAGATAACTAGCTACTAAATTAGCAAACCAAATGCACAACATTTTAGACAGTTTACTTAATAATTATACAATATCTAGCTGGAAAACATTTAGTTGTGAATTCCATACTGTAACTAGATCACCTGGTGCCTGCTGCACAACAGTGAGTGACTCACAAGGCGCCAGTCTCTTGTCATTGGGTGCTTGTAAACAAACATCATGTGACTGGTGCATACTGGTAAGCTTCATAATGAAAAATGTGGCAGGTGAAATGAAGTACACGATATGCTTAATCTCCTAATGTATTGCACAAGATGACTGCAGGTATTTATTTAAAAAGGAGGCTACAAATATTCACATTTTTGTTTTAAAAAATTCAAAGAAATAGGTATTGACGGTACTGAAAAACTATCCAAGGCTACTTTCAAATACACCGGTATACCGCTCAAACCTACTAATATATTATTAAAGATTAAGCTGATTGGAAAATAATGTCATCAGCTTTTGAATGACAACATATTTACTAAAACATTTAGCCTACTAATTGTTAACTGTGTAATAACAACTCAACACCCAACATGGAAACACCCTATTACAAACCAGTCTAACACTATTACATACATTGAAGGAGTATGCAGTTTACAAATTCTAGCACATTGCCTTTGTTTCGCATTCAAGGGGGGCAATCATGTCTGAAACATTCAGAGTTTGACACCCTCAGCGAATGAAAAGGCAGGCAAATCAAACTCCAGTCAAGGCAACGCTCGTTTTCCAATCGCTGCGGTTCATTAGGAATATTAATGCTCCGATAAGCACACATTTATTCATGAAACACTGGGCAGGGGCACGGGACTTAGCAATTATTCATGTGACAGGACTCGGGCACAAAGTGAATCAATTAAACAAGAAGAATCCACATTTCCAGCACAGATAACTGCCTTAAGACGACGACAATTTTCGACGACGTGACAAAAAGAGCCTCCATTCAGAGGCCTTTCAAGGCCCTGACAGGTCAAGAAAGGGTTTTTGAAACAAAAGCACCTTCTAACCATCCTCTCTCCTCTTTTAGTTGTCAGATCAATTTTGCCAGTCCTGCTGCTGAGATGACTGAGACAGCACCACCCTCCCTCCCCCCATACCAGCTGCCACAAGGTGATTCTTCAGGTCCTGTCAGAAGGGTCTTTTATTTTATTTGGCCCCTGCATTAACATGTCACATTTATTGATCAGGCCTTTTATCCGGCCACAGCTTGGTACCAGCCAACCCATCTCTCTGCTGCTCTGAGTGTCTCACAAATGGCACCCTATTCCCTATATAGTGCTCCTATTTAGTAAATAGGGTGCCATTTGGTACGCAGCTTGATGCTCTTACATGGTCTTTGATGTCCCTATGACATGCCAAACCACATAATGCACATAATGTGAACATATTAAATTGCACTTAACGCAGATATGGCAAAGATGTTGCTCCTCTCACATCTATGACAGGTAGCTAACTCTACCAGCTCTCATATTAGAATTAGATCAATTCATGTTTGTCAAATTTCACATTTTGTGGGAGGAGGAACTTAACATTGAAATAACTGATAACATGGATGAACATGTTACGACTTAAGCTCTATCAACTCAAGGTCTTGGTAAGAATTATGTTGGAAGAATGTTATTCATGTCTTCATAACACCTAAACTGAAATCAAAACACACTGGCTCCCAACACCCATTTTGGGGAGAATGCGGGCTATCAATGGCGGATCACTCACATATATATTTAGTCCCGCCCTGCTATTGAATCTTACTGGGGAGAAATAAGATCTAACATTGGAAAAATAATGGGTTTTGACATGGAACAAAACATTCATTTTTTTGGGTGAAATACCTGATAACTTACACACTAGAGAAAAGTACCTGTTGAAGGTCCTACTGGCAGCCAGTAAAAAGGCTGTCACTAGGAAATGGCTACAAAAAGACCCTCCCACTGTGACACAATGGGTAGACATTACATATAGTATATTAAATAAATACACTATATGGAGCGTATGAACTTTGCTTTAAGAACACGAGGCCAAGAATACTGGGAAAAATGGGTTTCCTACCTGAAAATTGTCCAATTCCAAAGATAGTTACGGTAACTAATCTGATGTACGTGAAAAGAAAGTATATAAAAAAAGTTGTTCCAAATGTGTTAAAAGTCAACCTTAACCTTAAACATTTGGGGTTGATGGTTAAAGTTACATTTACATTTAAGTCATTTAGCAGACGCTCTTATCCAGAGCGACTTACAAATTGGTGCATTCACCTTATGACATCCAGTGGAACAGTCACTTTACAATAGTGCATCTAAATCTTAAAGGGGGGGGGGTGAGAGGGATTACTTATCCTATCCTAGTTAAGTTCAGGCTGATGCTTATCCCCATCCGCAATACCCGTCCATAACGCCCTAACAAAACAGAAACCTACTTTAAGGTAAAAGCACTCACTGTTGTCCCTAGCGGCCGGTTTCCACACCATCAGACATGGATGGATGTCAAATACAGACTTGTATGAGTTGAATGTGCTAGTTTCTGATTTAATGACGATGCCAGCCAGGCACAATGTAAATTCAAAAAGAAAAACTTGAACATCACAATGCCTGGCACGAAAACTGAACCTTTTAGAAAGAACAGAGTGAGTCATGTCTAAAGAGGGTCTCCATGGTCTCCAATGGGCACATTGGGATCTTTCCATCTTAACCCATATAGGATATAAGATATATTGACATATGGTGGCAACATGACATTAAATAGTACAGGACATACATTGAACAAAAATATAAATACAACATGCAAAGTGTTGGTCCCATGTTTCATGAGCTGAAATAAAAGATCACATACATTTTCCATATGCACAAACAGCATATTTCTCTAAAATGTTGTGCACAAATGTGTTTAAGATGGGGATGGGGGGGTGTAATAAAGCCCCTTTATGGGATACAAAAATTTATTCTGATTGGCTGGGCATGGCTCCCCAGTGGGTGGATCTGGCTCCCAAGTGTGTGGGCCTATACCCTCCCAGGCCCACCCTTGGCTGAGCCCCTGTCCAGTCATGTGAAATCCATAGATTAGGGCCTAATTTATTTATTTCAAATGACTGATTTCCTTCTATTAACTGTAACTCAGTAAAATCTTTGAAATTGTTGCATGCTGCATGTATATTTTTGTTCAGTATATATATGCATATAATAATTTATAAAGACTTGATTACATAGTGGTATCTTCCTTAAAAATGCACTATACAGAAATCGCTTGGGAACAGATCTACCACTTCTTAGACTTGCTTTCAACAGGAATGAAAAATCTAGAACTCACATTTCTATGTGAATTTGGTCGGTCACCCAAAACGTTATATATTGTAGCTTTAATTAGAGATGTGACCTACCACAAAGGTCCACTCAAGGCACCACTACACCATTTAAGGCACCACTACCACTCAAGGCAACACTGTGTCCATGATAGTATTCACGACTCATCTCAGCTCATCTCCTACCTTAGCTGATTGAAGCTGAGATCTAGCCGTCTTGTCAAGAGTCCATATCTTTCTCCAAGATACTCTGGGATGTCCTCACAGTCATGTCCAATATAGGAAACCTGTAGAGCAACCACAGAGAGATGCACCGTATTTAAATGAATACACAACATGCAAATGAATAGATTACAGCATGGAGAGACTGGAACCAGAAATCAGCCAGGGCATTTCTAACACACAATCCCATTTTTTTCCTTGACAACACATGCCCATTTCCCCCCCTTGAAGACCCCAGTATTATTCAAATAATGAGTATTGTGTGCAAAAAAAAACATTTTATAAAGGCACACTGGGCTAAAGATGGACAAGCCCATCTGGCATCTGCACAAATTGCCCTGTGGCCAGTCCATTTCTGGGTTAAAGTGAGTAATAGCCTAAATAACCTATGGTGGAGTGCATGTGTGTATAAGCTCATTGAGCACAGTAGGTAGTGTATATAGTGAGTGGTTTATCTTGTTTGTGACCTGAGGTAGGGTTGGGTAGGGTTATCCAGACTTTCATACAGCTTCTGTACCATACCGGGGTATACAGTATGACTGAATATGCACACACGGTGCGCTATTTGATGCACAAAACAATTTAGGCAACATGGATCTTAATTCAGGAGGGGATTGCATGTCTCTGCTGTCACCAAGAAGCTTGATCTTGACATCTAGCCACTTAGCTAGCAAATTAGCAAACTAAATGCATAGCTGGAGCCATGAGCTGGATTTATTTGACACATCTTAGATGTCTTATAGATATACATAACTTGTAGTTAGTTATAAACAGTGGTGTAGAAAACACCCCCGCAGCCACTGCAAGGCGGGGGTCCACCCACCACAAAAAAAAAGAAAAAAATAATAATCATACTATCTGTATTTTAAATAACCTGGTATATGGTATAATCGCCCAAGCCTAACCTGAGGACTTGTAAAACATATGACACGAAAAACCACACGTTCTCTATCAAACACGCATCCAATAATATTAGACAGCGAGTGTCTTTTCATTCATTTGATTTCTAGGTCAATGTGAGAGACTTTCCAGGTATGATACTTGGTAAGTTACATTGTCACTTTCATTTAAACATGCTCTGTAACGTTTCAGGTACAGTTGCAGGATAGTGACTCTGTACACACCTGCCATGTGTACACAACTATGTTCAGCTTCAACACATTGACAAAAACTCTGAGTAGTTTATAAAGCTTTGTCTGTGCAGCTGCTGTGATGCGATTTCATACTTTTTAAAATGAGTTGCATCATACCACTACAGTTGCGCAGGAGTTCTCTTTCATTTGTGTCACATGACAGTAGCATAGCAAATTGTAGCCCTTCTCATGACTCCACGTCCATTTTGATTAGCTGAGGGGGTGCTACGATGCTGAACCAAAGCTCATTCTAAACACCTCTTTTGTGATACGGTTTTGGAAACATTTGAAACATAACCATATCAGCGAGAAATCATTTTCAAAAAACAGAAGGTACAATTTCTACACACCTTTATAGGGTTAAGCCATCTGCATGCTTCGGGTTCGGCTGGTGCCTATCCGAACTCAGCTAAGCGAACCAAATGTGTATGCAGCGACTATAGGCTGCCTCTACGGAATGCACTTAAAAAGTAATTTGCTTGATAGAAAGGAAAAAGAGAGAATAGTATTGTTTGCCCATCTTGACACACCGTAGCCAGTATACACTTCCTCAAAATAGTCTAAATTAATCTAAAATAATTCGAGAAATTAGTCATTATTTTTTACGTTTTTGCAGAGGAGGTCTTAGTCATGCAATTTTACATTAACTAAGATGTTTGGTGCAGTATTTGTCAAGGGAAAAAATATGAATGAAAACTATTAATCTTTTGCTGAATGGCAACAAACACTTAATTGAAGAATCCCTACAGTTGACCAAACAAAAATCAAAGGGCGTAAACTTCAGCTTCTGAACTTCAGCTTGCCTCTGACATTCAGGGGGTTCTCTATTTTTTCATGGTTTGGCCGGCTGGGATTGTGCTTGTCCCATTGCGCTCTAGCGACTCCTTGTGGCGGGCCGGACACCTGCACGCTAACTTTGGTCGCCAGCTTTTCGTTGTTTCCTCCAACACATTGGTGCGGCTGGCTTCCGGGATTAAGTGAGAAGTGTGTCAAGAAGCAGTGCGGCTTGGCGAGGTCGTGTCTCGGAGGACGCATGGCTCCCAACCTTCGCCTCTCCTGAGTCTGTACGGGAGTTGCAGCGATGGAACAAGACTAACTACAAATTGGATACCAGGAAAAAGGAGTTTAAAAAAGTATCACCTTTAATGTGGCATGAACACAGTCAGTCATGATGTTTCTGATTGTCAAACTAATCACTTCAAAAAGTAGGCTACCTGCACATGTTGATTCATTCCAGCATCCAAACAGGGCACTCACTGTGCACACACCCATTTGATATATGGAAAGGTAGATATGTTACAGAACACCAAAAAGTGTAATGACATTTGCCGATTGTCATTAGGTTTACACTCTTGAAGCTTGAATTAATTGGTGTGTCTCGCTGACAATAGGACCTTTTTGTAGAAAAAGTTGGGACACCTGAAAAGGGTCTAAAATTACAGGACCGACCCAGGATGACAAGTGCAGCCACATGAAATTAAAATGGTTTAAACCATGACACTGAGGTGAGAGTGCTCTTTTCATTTGGAATAAGCATTGATTTCCATATTTACCACCATAGCAGTAGACTACAAATAGCATTTTAAACAAATAGGTATATGGTTAAATTAGCATTATTTAGAGACCCCCAAAGTTAGCCTTTTGTTGAATTTAGGTGGTCTTATCTCTCATCAATTGGTTACCAACGTAATTAGAGCAGTAAAAATAAATGCTTTGTCATACCAGTGGTATAAGGTCTGATATACCACGGCTGTCAGCCAATCATTAGCTATATAGCATGCCGAACAGCTGTTTGTAACAGAACGACAGCCAAAAACGTGTTGAACTGAAAAGTAGCCTACTGTCGGTTGAAATCCGGTTAAAAACAGTGTACGTGTATATTTAGCATTTGTGAAATTACTTTGTTGTGATATAAAAGTAGAGGGCATAATGTTTCTAGAACCGTACCGTATTTGAGAATCGATTTACGTTTAGATTAAGTATTTGGCTGTATTGGCTGCCAGTGACAGTTTGCCTCTGAACATAACATAAGGTCCTTGGACGTTAAGGGTATGCTCGCAGTAGGCTACATTCTTGGGCTATGCATTACGGAGGCAATGCAGCATAGCCTACCCCAAAAAAAACGGAACACACAAAACAACATACACTCTGAACGACAAAACACTGACAACTATCCGACTCTACGGCTTACTATTCGTTTTAAATATCACATACAAGAGACATGAAAACTTTTTATTTGAAATAGTTCACACTTACTTGAGTTCCATTCATTGACACCATAAAGTCGCTACATGCCATAACTCTATCTGATGATGACAATTCAGCGACTATAGGCTACCTCTACGGAATAACCTAACTATCGGAATGGAACTGGCACATGTCCTCTTGTTTAAAATAAAATAAACTTTACTTTCATTAGTTTTCCAAAATGTCACTGTTTTGGTTGGTGATTTGCACTACTTGATGCGTCTAATTTACTACTTCCGCGTGATTCCTCCGAATCAGCAGACCTAATACGGAAACTCGCTAATACTGAAATGGGCCGTCAGTAGTTACCACAGTCACAAAGTCATAATTATGTCTAAACCCTGCCTGTTTGTACAATTTCTCTTCTAACGCTAACCTTAACCACACTGCCAACCTTATGACTAACCGTAACCTTCAATTGAGACCAAAAAGCACATTTTGTTTTCATAGATTTATACGACAAATTTTGTAAAATTACTTTGTGGATGTGGTAACTAATATCAACCGAAATTATGGCAGAATGCGTTTGGTTGTCATTAGTTACCACAGCGTCAAAATTGGCTGGCCTATCGTAAACATTCATCAAGACAAATGTAAGGTTATAGTTAGGCATATGTATTGCAGTGTGGTTAAGGTAAGGTTTACATTCAGATTTTAATAAGATACATTTGAGAAAAACGGCACGACACGTGGCTGCGGTAACTCTGTTGTGTCACAATTCTGTAGCTCAGTTGGTAGAGCATGGCGCTTGTAACGCCAGGGTAGTGGGTTCGATTCCCGGGACCACCCATACGTAGAATGTATGCACACATGACTGTAAGTCGCTTTGGATAAAAGCGTCTGCTAAATGGCATATATACATATATACATATACAATTTTTCAACTTCTACTGGAGAGCTCAAAACTAGGCCGTGCACTAGTGAAGATTTTAAGAGTTAAATAATGGCTAAATAAAATATTAAAAGTTCTCATCAGACTCCGCAGACAGCATGTAGCCTAGGGGTTTAAAGAGATTACATTTTGAAGAAGAACGCATCTGGAACAGGTGGAGGTGATTGATAGAATCAAAACACTGTACGCCTAATCCATTCACATCAGTACAATCCTATAGGAAATCATCAGTGTTGTAGAACACAAAATTTGCTCCAAAACGACATGGGATTTACACGTACTTGATAACTGTTTTTGCTTGCTTGGTGTTTACTGGGGCAGACACTGCGCCAGAACGAACCACTTGGAAGGGCATTTGAATTCAATAGGCTGACCCGTTTTTTCACGGGATTTCCTATGCGTGCACGCGTTTGTGCGTTAACCCTTTTTTAAATGGCTGTAATAGTAAAGACCATAGACAGCTCGTGTGTTTCAAGTGTGGGGAATCTTACAATTTATCCTACAATGTCTACTGATCTGCGTGCCAGTTATGATTATTTTTATATGCACATTTTCATGGAACAGTTTCATTTCAATAAACATGTTTCCGTTTCTCAAAATCATTGTCACGTGGTTAATCATAGAAATCTAAAGTAAAATTCCAAAGAATCTAAAGGTTAAAATTAGACTATGGAAAGAGCATTAGCCTCTGCCATACTGACACGTTGATACACTTGTGATTTGATCCATTAGCGACTAAAGAAATGAGAGCATAGAACTCGGAGATAGCCAATAACTTCCATCATCAACGAAGTAAAATATATTTGTCGGCCTAAAGCCGACAAATGAAAACAGTATATCCTGATGAAAATTCAGGTTGTGTCAATCTTCCTATCTGTCTTGACTTGAGCTATTGTTAGTGAAATTCAATTGTATCAAATCATCACAGGGTCCAGCCAGAAGTTGTCGCTAACTTGCAACATTTTATCAACTAGCCTATTCAGGGCTCTCAAAGTTTCCTCGGTCAGTGAGCTCGGGAACGACAGCTGTTTTTTATGACGTTTCCACTGGATATATGGGATCATCAGATCATGATATTTTGCTATTTCACACCGAGACTTGGTGATTATCAAGACCAGGAGTGTTGGAAAGATTGATCAAATACTGAGGAACTGTCATTCCAAATGTATGATTAAAAAATACGTGTTCGAGGCGAAGAAAATATGTGTGATGTATGTGCTGAGTTAAGACAATCAGAAATAAGACTGTAAAAATGGGCACTATAATGCATGCAATCTGGAGAGAGATCCACCATATCTTCGCCACACACCCCTCCCCTTGTTGATGCAAACGTTTAAATTATACTCAAGACACATTATCTTCACACATATTTTAGATGCTTTTCACTGACAGCCACAACTCAATCAGCTAGACCTATTGCCACGCAAACACGCCTGCGATTTGAAACAATCCACCGCAATTTGTTTTAAATTATGTAGCCCATGTAAAAAACAATACGTGTTTGAGGCTGTCTGGCCAGAAATAGTATGACATGCCATACTCTTGGTCGGCACAGCATCAGACACATGGTCTACACATACTGAAACAGAGGGGGCTGTTTCGCTCGCTCGGATGCTTTAGCTGAGATTGATGCGGCTTTCTTTCGACGTCGGACTCGGTAAATGATCAATATTTTAGTATTTTATTTGGACAGGCAAGGAGATACAATAGTTCGGGACAGGCCCTTAAGCCCCGTCCATAACCCCGGCCCTGTACTGGGGTCAATTGGTATCAGCTGGTAGCCTGATTCGGCAGCAGTTGTGATAAATGAATTAAACTGTTTGAAGTAGGCTCTATGCTTTACCTGAAACTAGGTTTGTTAACCACATATTATCTAAATGTTCTATAATTATAAGCTGAATAGCTGAGAGATTTTGTTGAGAATTGTGACAGACTACCATGCATTACTCCCAGAGCGCTAAGAACCTTGGCGTGATCCTGGACAACACCCTGTCGTTCTCAACTAACATCAAGGCGGTGGCCCGTTCCTGTAGGTTCATGCTCTACAACATCCGCAGAGTACGACCCTGCCTCACACAGGAAGCGGCGCAGGTCCTAATCCAGGCACTTGTCATCTCCCGTCTGGATTACTGCAACTCGCTGTTGGCTGGGCTCCCTGCCTGTGCCATTAAACCCCTACAACTCATCCAGAACGCCGCAGCCCGTCTAGTGTTCAACCTTCCCAAGTTCTCTCACGTCACCCCGCTCCTCCGCTCTCTCCACTGGCTTCCAGTTGAAGCTCGCATCCGCTACAAGATCATGGTGCTTGCCTACGGAGCTGTGAGGGGAACGGCACCTCAGTACCTCCAGGCTCTGATCAGGCCCTACACCCAAATAAGGGCACTGCGTTCATCCACCTCTGGCCTGCTCGCCTCCCTACCACTGAGGAAGTACAGTTCCCGCTCAGCCCAGTCAAAACTGTTCGCTGCTCTGGCTCCCCAATGGTGGAACAAACTCCCTCACGACGCCAGGACAGCGGAGTCAATCACCACCTTCCGGAGACACCTGAAACCCCACCTCTTTAAGGAATACCTAGGATAGGATAAAGTAATCCTTCTCACCCCCTCCCCCCTTAAAATATTTAGATGCACTATTGTAAAGTGGTTGTTCCACTGGATGTCATAAGGTGAATGCACCAATTTGTAAGTCGCTCTGGATAAGAGCGTCTGCTAAATGACTTAAATGTAAATGTAATTACTGAAGCTACATATTAGTACACATTTTCTCTGTATGCCTACCTAAATATTGGGAAGATAACATACTTAATGACTATTCCCGCCACTGGCACAGGTTGAGTGAAGTTCATGGTGCACCCACATATAATTTGCTTTCCATTGATCTTTAGCTATTTGATTTTGAATTTTAGGACTCCTAAGGAATCCTAAGGAATAAGATTTTGAAGTCTGTCCTATATATATATCAGTACCAGTCTAAGGCTTGGATACACCTACTCATTCCAGGGTTATTCTTTATTTGTACTATTTTCTACATTGTAGAACAATAGTGAAGACATCAAAACTATGAAATAACAAATATGGAATCATAAAGTGACCAAAAAAGTGTTAAACAAATCCAAATATATTTTACATTTGAGATTCTTCAAAGTAGCCACCCTTTGCCTTGGTGACAGCTTTGCACACTCCTGGCATTCTCTCAACCAGCTTCATGAGGTAATCACCTGGAATGCATTTCAAATAACAGGTGTGCCTTGTAAAAAGTTAAATTGTGGAATTTCTTTCTTTCTAAATACCAATCAGTTGTGTAGGGTAGGGTTGGTATACAGTAGATAGCACAATTTGGTAAAAGACCAATTCCATATTATGGCAAGAACAGCTCAAATAAGCAAATAGAAATGACAGTCCATCATTACTTTAAGACATGAAGATCAGTCAATCCTGAACAATTCAAGAACTTTCAAAGTTTCTTCAGGTGCAGTTGAAAAAAACATCAAGCGCTAGGATGAATCTGGCTCTCATGAGGACCACCACAGGAAAGGAAGACCCAGAGGTACCTCTGCTGCAGAGGTAAAGTTCATTGGAGTTACCATCCTCAGAAATTGCAGCCCAAATAAATGCTTCACAGATTTCAAGTAACAGACACATCTCAACATCAACTGTTCAGAGGAGACTGCGTGAATCAGACCTTCATCGTCGAATTGCTGCAAAGAAAACACTACTAAAGGACATCAATAAGAAGCAGACACTTGCTTGGGCCAAGAAACATGAGCAATGGACATTAGACCGGTGGAAATCTGTCCTTTAGATTTTTGGTTCCAACCTCCGTGTCTTTGTGAGACACCGAGTAGATGAACGGATGATCTACGCATGTGTGGTTCCCACCATAATGCATGGATTAGGATGTGTGATGGTGCTTTGCTGGTAACACTGTCTGTGATTTATTTAGAATTCAAGGCACACTTAACCACCATGGCTACCACAGCATTCTGCATCAATACGCCCTCCAATCTGGTTTGCGCTTAGTGGGACTATCATTTGTTCTTCAACAAGACAATGACCCAACACACCTACAGGCTGGGTAAGGACTATTTGACCAAGAAGGAGAGTCGTGGAGTGCTGCATCAGATGACCTGGCCTCCACAATCACCCAACATCAACCCAAATGAGATGTTTTGGGACGAGTTGGACCGCCGAGTGAAGGAAAAGCAGCCAAAAAGTTCTCATCATACAGTATATGGGAACTCCTTCAAGACTGTTGGAAAAGCATTCCAGGTAAAGCTGGTTGAGAGAATGCCAAGAGTGTGCCAAGAGTGTATAAAGCTGTCATCAAGTCAAAGGGTGGCTATTTTGAAGAATCTCAAATATTAAATATATTTAGATTTGTTTACCCTTTTACCCTACTATATGATTCCATATGTGTTATTTCATTGTTTTGATGTCTTCACTATTATTCAACATGTAGAAAATATTAAAAATAAAGAAAAACCCTGGAATGCGTAGGTGTGTCCCAGCTTTGACTGGTACTGCATATATAAACTCAGCAAAAAAAGAAATGTCCCTTTATCAGGATCGTGTCTTTCAAAGATAATTCATAAAAATCCAAATAACTTCACAGATCTTCATTGTAAAGGGTTTAAAAACAATCCCATGCTTGTTCAATGAACCATAAACAATTCATGAGCATGCACCTGTGGAACGGTTGTTAACTTCTCTAGGGTAGGGGGCAGCATTTGGAATTTTGGATGAAAAGCATGCCCAAATTAAACAGCTTTCTACTCAGGTCAAGAAGATATGATATGCATGTAATTCGTAGATTTGGATAGAAAACACTCTGAAGTTTCCAAAACTGTTAAAATAATGTCTATGAGTATAACAGAACTGATTTGGCAGGCGAACACCTGAGAAAAAATCATTCAGGAAGTAGGATTTTTTTTGTTGTTGTTGTAGTGTTCTATTCAATGCCATTACAGTATCCATTGACTTAGGACTCAAATTGCAGTTCATATGCCTTCCACTAGATGCCAACAGTCTTTAGAAATTGTTTCAGGCGTGTATTCTGTATTTCATGCAAGACAGGAATGTCAGTGTTCTGCCATGGCCAGCAAAGAGCCCGGATCTCAATCCCATTGTGCACGTCTGGAACCTGTTGGATTGGAGGGTGAGGGCTAGGGCCATTCCCACCAGAAATGTCCGGGACCTTGTAGGTGCCTTGGTGGAAGAGTGGGGTAACATCTCACAGCAAGAACTGGCAAATCTGGTGCAGTCCATGAGGAGATGCACTGCCGTACTTAATGTAGCTGGTGGCCACATCAGATACTGACTGTTACTTTTGTCTCAGTTCATAGGAATCTTAAGTTCATACAAATATTTACACATGTTAAGTTTGCCGAAGAAAAACACACAGGGAGGATTTATTTTGTAACGTGTATGCTATGAATCGAGAAGTAAGTACAGGGAGTGAATTTAATAAATAACGGAACATGAAACACAAGTAGCGTACAGACATTAAACACAGAAACAGAGTCAATAATGCCTGGGGAAAGAACCGAAAGAAGTGAAAGATATAAGGGTGGTAATCAGGAAGGTGATGGAGTCCAGGTGAGTCTCATGAAGCGCAGGTGTGCACAATACTGGTGGCAGGTGTGCGTAACAATGAATAAACTGGTGATGTAGAGCGCGGAAGAGGGGGAGCGGTAGACGTGACACCCACAGATCTTAACCTACTGTTAATTAGAACAGTAGAATACAAAAGGTGCAATTTGGAAATTTGGAAAAACTTCTGTTGATATGTCAGTCACTGACTGCAAATTTTTTACATAGATAGTTGGCCGCTAGACTAATTTACCAAAGTGGCCAGCTATCTAATGGGTTTTGTTAGTCACTCTCACGCAGAAATCATATTAAAACCTCCTAGAGTCTATTGAGCACAGATGCTAAAAATAATCCATAGAATTGAATGGAAGTATGGAGGCAGTTTTGTGATAACAAAAATAAGGGGTTAAATATGTGTAAAAAACGTCTCTACTCGTGTTTCTTGTTTTGTTCCGTTATTTATTAAATTCACTCCCTGTACTTGCTTCCCAATTCTTAGCGAACATGTTACAGCGGGCCTACAAAAGAGGGGTCTGCAGGCCACCAGTTGCCCATCCCTGTTATAGACCAACTTTCTTTATTTGCATAACATACAACATGTAATGTGAGTTTACCAAATCAGTGACCAGCTTCATTAAGTGCGTCAACAATGTCATCCTGACAGTGACCATACGTACATATCCCAACCAGAAGCCATCCACACTTAGCTAAAGGCTAGTGCTGCCAATTTTAAGGAGCTTATAAGAAATCCTTCAATGCCCTTCGAAGAACCATAAAACAGGCAAAACGTCAATAAGGAACTAAGATCGAATCTTAGTACACCGGCTCTGACAGTCGTCGGATGTGGCAGGAGTTGCAAAGTAACATGGATTACAAAGGGAAACCCAGCCGCGAGCAGCCCAGTGATGCAGGCCTACCAGAAGAGCTACAGTTGAAGTCAGAAGTTTACAAACACTTAGGTTGGAGTCATTAAAACTCATTTTTCAACCACTCCACAAATTTCTTGTTAACAAACTATCAGCCAAGACCTCAGGCAAAGAAATGTAGTCTGGTTCATCCTTGGGAGCAATTTCCAAACAGCTGAAGGTACCACATTCATCTGTACAAACAATAGTACGCAAATATGAACACCATGGGACCACTCAGCCGCCATACCGCTCAGGAAGGAGATGTGTTCTGTCTCCTAGAGATTAACGTACTTTGGTGCGAAAAGTGGAAATCAATCCCAGAACAACAGCAAAGGACCCTGTAAAGATGCTGGAGGAAACAGGTACAAAAGTATCTATATCCACAGTAAAAAGTCCTATATCGACATAACCTGAAAGGCCGCTCAGCAAGGAAGAAGCCACTGCTCCAAAACCTACACAAAAAAAGCCAGACTTCGGTTTGCAACTGCACATGGGGCCAAAGATCATACTTTTTGGAGAAATGTCCTCTGGTCTGATGAAACAAAAATAGAACTGTTTGGCCATAATGGCCATCGTTATGTTTGGAGGAAAAAGGGGGAGGCTTGCAAGCCGAAGAATACCATCCCAACCGTGAAGCACGGGGTGGCAGCATCATGTTGTGGGGGTGCTTTGCTGCAGGAGGGACTGGTGCACTTCACAAAATAGATGGCATCATGAGGCAGAAAAATTATGTGAATATATTGAAGCAACATCTCAAGACGTCAGGAAGCTAAAGCTTGGTCGCAAATGGGTCTTCCAAATGGACAAGCATACTTCCATAGTTGTGGCAAAATGGCTTAAGGACAACAAAGACAAGGTATTGGAGTGGCCATGACAAGTCTTGACCTAAATCCTATAGAAAATGTGTGGATCGAACTGAAAAAGTTTGTGCGAGCAAGGAAGCCTACAAACCTGACTCATTTACACCAGCTCTGTCAGGAGGAATGGGCCAAAATTCACCCAACTTATTGTGGGAAGCTTGTGGAAGGCTAGCCGAAACGTTTGACCCAAGTTAAGCCATTTTTAAAGCAATGCTACCAAATACGAATTGAGTGCATGTAAACGTATGACCCACAGGGAATGTGATGAAAGAAATAAAAGCTGAAAGAAATTATTCTCTCTACTATTATTCTGACATTTCACATTCTTAAAATACAAGTGGTGATTGTAACTGACCTAACACAGGGAATTTTTACAATGATTAAATGTCAGGAATTGTGAAAAACTGAGTTTAAATGTATTTGGCTAAGGTGTATGCAAACTTCTGACTTCAACTGTAAATGCCTTCTATGCTCACTTAGAGGCAAGCAACACTAAAACCATGCATGAGAGCACCAGCTGTTCCCGGATGACTGTGTGATCATTACATTTACATTTGACATTTTAGTCATTTAGTAGACCTTCTTATCCAGAACGACGTACAGTTAGTTAGTGCATTCTTCTTAAGATAGCTAGGTGGGACTAGAGCTGTGGTGGTCATGAAATTTTGTCAGCTGGTGATTGACAAGCAAATAACTGCCAGTCTCATGGTAATTGACCGTTAATAAACATAAACACATTTAGCATCACCTGGCTTCCACGTATAGGCAACAAGCCACTGATGCAGACCTTTTGAACAGCTACATTTGACAAAGTCTAATAAATCCATTAAATGTAGCCTATACCATCACAATAAATCCATTATTTATTTTAAACAGGTCTGAAAAAAACATGATATGAAGAAAATAGTATGAAGAATACAATTGAACAAAGGTGAATAAAATAGAAGGGTATTTTCTCTGAGATTTGAGGGTGTGCACACATGGCTATTCTGTGTTGAGTGTTAACAAAGAAACAGGTCCTCCCATATGCCTAATGGAGAGTTATTTCAAATCCAATTGTATTGGTCACAAAGACATCTTTAGCAGCTGTTATTTTGGGTTTAGTGAAATGCTTGCATTTATGCAACTTCAGTTGTGATACAAATGTTGGGCTATATGTTTTGATTTTTGTATATATTCTAAGGCTGCATCTATTGATGACTTTTAAAAAGTCTCATGAAAGGCATGAGCTCTGCTTTATTTTTAGAGCATGTCTGTACACACTTTATCAGTCTCTCACTCACAATTTGCACTTGATAATGCCTCGGATTTCCCGGCTGCATCCCCTTTGTATGGCCGTAATGCCCCCTAAAAATGCCATGCCTTTTGCGGCCTGTGATCATTGTGCCCTTGGGCTGAATATAATCATTATAATTCCCTTCTCCCGGCTGTGTGCCGAAGCACCACTCACATGACTCGCCGTCACATGATCGGGTCTTTCTCACAGGCTACAAGTGAAGACAAACACATTGGGGAGGCAACTGCGTGCGTCCTTATCCAATTCCGAGGCGCATATTGAAGATATTGGAAGAACTGTCCAGATTTACTTTTCGCCAGCCAACAAGATGAGTAGGCCTAACGAATAGCAAAAGCACTAGCCTATGCCAATCTACTATCCACCATAGTACAAACATTGACTTACTCTATTCTGTACGAAAAATAAATACTGCAAACATAGTCTGGGACGGTTGTGGGATTCGATACATCCTAAATTAATACAACCACTAGCATCAAAAAAACAGTTTTAAGCAACGAGCCTGATGCAACAGATGATAACGCTTAGCTTAAAATGTTGATAAACTTTCTTCACATTATAAGCGCAGCAATGTGCACACGGCAGTAGGCACGAGGTTCCGTTAGCAAGAAAACACCATTCTCAAAAGTGACCACAAATGTGATTATGCATGTATGGCTTTCATTATAAAGGTGCATTTTTATGGTGAACATAATCTTCCTCAATCTTGAAACTCCCACGCTGAATATATATGCCGTTTAGGATCTATACCCGTTGTAAAATGGATTAATGTGCTTCACTTTAAGAAGTTATGTGGACATTTTAGTTGTGATAGAAAACAGCAAAACATATAGGCATATGGGCTAGGCTACATGAGGTGTGCGACTATGATTTGAAAAGGTCTCAAAAAAATAATGCACTGTTTGCCTGGGCATCATTCACAAGTGATAATATATAATTCACAAGTGATAGGCTAATATTGTCACCCAAAACACTATTCTTGATTTAATATTTTCTTTACATATACTAAATAATATGTGTGAATTTGTATTTTATTTAGAATGGACCATTATCATGCACCTGTCTCGAAACAGGGACAGTGGGAAAAAAATACATGTCATCTATGCACTTAAATAGCGAATGGAGGTGGTTCATGGTGGTACATTTTCATTCCAGTCAAGTAGGCTATACTCCTGTTGTAAAGAGAAGCAATGTCCTTAATATTAGGAAAGTTGAGAAATAAATATAGTAGGCCTAGCCTATAGAAAGCTGATGGGACCCTCCTCTTTTTAATAGAGGCCATCACTCTGTTCTCATGCAATTGCATAGCCTATAGAAATGTTGTGCAACATGAGCTCATGGGCTTTCATGAAGTGTTTTATAGAGTGCGGAGTATCAGTCAGTTAGCATGTTTGTGGTGTGGGGGGGGCTGGGGTGGTCAAGTGCAAGTTTTGGGTGCTTTTGAAAGATATGCATGGACTAGCTGTCCTAGCTTCAGGGGGAAGCTGGTTCCACAAATGGGGTGCCAGGCCAGAGAAGAGCTTGGACTGGGCTGAGCGATAGCTGCGGCCAACAGCGAGTTGCAGTAGTCCAGACGGGAGATGACAGTGCCTGGATTAGGACTTGTGACGCATCCCATGTGAGGTAGGGTTGTACTCTATGGATGTTGTAGAGCATGAACCTGCAGGAGTGAGTCATTGCTTTGATCATGCTCTCCATAGCCGATGTGAGTAAGACCTTTAAACAGGTTAACATTCACAAGGCTGCAAGGCCAGACAGATTACCAGGATGCCAGTGGTGGCTGCTGAGGGGAGAACGGCTCATAATAATGGCTTGAACGGAGCGAATGGAATGGCATCAAATGCCATGATTACCATTCCACTCATTCCGCTCCGAGCCCATTCTCCTCAATTGAGGTGCCACCAACCTCCTGTGCAGGACCCATACTCAGAGAGCATGCACTGACCAGCTGGCAAGTGTCTTCATTGATATTTTCGACCTATCCCTGACCCCGTCTGTAATACCTACATGTTTAAAGCAGACCCTCATAGTCCCTGTGCCCAATAACACAAAAGAAACCTGTCTAAATGACTAGAGCTTTAAATTCCTTAGTGTTTGGCGATTAGGCCTGGCTCGCAGTCAGCGTTCTAATTCATCCCAAAGGCGTTCGATGGGGTTGAGGTCAAGGCTCTGTGCAGGCCAGTCAAGTTCTTCCACACCAATCTCGCCAAACCATTTCTGTATGGACCTCGCTTTGTGCACGGGGGCATTGTGGGCGGTAGGTAGCCTAGTGGTTAGAGCGTTGGGTCAGTAACCGTAAGGTTGCTCGATCGAATCCCCGAGCTGACAAGGTAAAAATCTGTCGTTCTGCCCCTGAACAAGGCAGTTAACCCACTGCTCCTCGGCCGTCATTGAAAATAAGAATTTGTTCTTAACTGACTTGCCTAGTTAAATAAAGGTACAAAATGTATTAAAAATTGTCATGCTGAAACAGGAACGGGCCTTCCACAAACTGTTGCCACAAAGTCGGAAGCACAGAATAATCTATTGTATGCTGTAGCATTAAGATTTCCCTTCACTGGAACTAAGGGGTCTAGCCCAAACCATGAAAAACAGCTCCAGACCATTATTCCTCCTCCACCAAACTTTACAGTTGGCGCTATGCATTCGGGCAGGTAACGTTCTCCTGGCATCCACCAAACGCAGTCTATTCTCCTGGCATCCACCAAACACAGTCTCGTCCTTCGGACAGCCAGGTGGTGAAGTGTGATTCATCACTCCAGAGAACATGTTTCAACTGCTCCAGACTGCAATGGCGGCGAGTTTTACACCACTCCAGCCGACACTTGGCATTGCGCATGGTGATCTTAGGCTTGTGTGCGGCCATGGATACCTATTTCATGAAGCTCCCGACAAACAGTTATTGTGCTGACATTGCTTCCAGAAGCAGTTTGGAACTCGGTAGTGAGTGTTGCAACCGAGGACAGATGATTTTTACGCGCTATGCGCTTCAGCACTCAGCGGTCCTGTTCTGTGATCTTGTGTGGCCTACCACTTCGCGACTAAGCTGTTGTTGCTTCGAGACATAACAGCACTTACCGATGACCAGGGCAGCCCTAGCAGAAATTCGATTAACTGACTTTTTGGAAAGGTGGCCTCCTATGAAAGTGCCACGTTGAAAGTCACTGAGCTCTTCAGTAAGGCCATTCTACTGCCAATGTTTGACTATGGAGAATGCATGGCGGTGTACTCGATTTTATACCTGTCACCAACTAGTGTGGCTGAAATAGCCGAATCCCCTAATTTGAAGGGATGTCAAAATATTTTTGTAAATGTAGTGTATGAGCACTTAAGCAGGCCAAAATTGCTTCTATATAGGCCTAACCTACTTGAACTCATAAAGAGGTGTAATAGCATTTTGTAATAACAAAACCCCTACACAGGTGGACCCATCGAGTGGACGATGGACCCGAGCTATCAATGTTGGTGGTTCAGAGGGTATGTTAGTGACGTCATTTTAGAACCTCCCAGACGCGGAAAATCCTCTATCTGCTCTCCCCAGTTCGAGCTCTTGAGGCTCAACTGCTGGAAAACACACGCGCGCTACATTTGTAGCCTATAATGTCCCATTATAGCGTATTGTAACAATGTAACTGTTAAATGTATGGAGCGATATGTGCATTGCAACATTAGTTAACAAAGGATTACGTTTGCTCAGTGTTTTCACAGATCTGTCGTTTCACTTCGGAACATGTTGTTGTTAGCCTTTTATGTCAGGTAACGTGGTTCTATGCGCTCTTTTTCACCTTTTCCCTCTGATAAAAATGTGTAGGTCTGTTCTTCACCGTGCATGCTGTTTCCTGGAAGATGATCCTTATTTATTCTATTTCCATTGACAGGGAAGAAGCTATGATAAAACAAATAGCTTTGGGAGGTATCCATGGTAGGCTATAGGCAACTCATTCCGAAAAATCATTGGATGCAAGAATAAAATAATGGGTGGTGAGATAGCTGATATGCTTGACTAGCCTACTACAGAAAAGTGTGTAAATCATTATGTACACCAAAAAAGCAAAGAGCCTTCTATACAGTCGGAGACACACTCGCTGCGTGTGCATAATTGAAAACGTATTTAAAGTTTTTCATGTTTAAAGTATTAAATTATGTTATTCATAGAGGCTTGTATAATTCAAAGACTCCCTCTATAAAATGTTAAATCTATTTCTAAACTAAATTTAATATCATATTTGTTATGTTGCCCTCGCTGTCGCACATCTGCTAAAGAGGCATATCCCAAGTGCTTTATTCCTACAGTGCAGAGCTGAAAGTCCAACTCACAGCCCAAGCTAGCCTACTCCCGTTCTGCTGTAAATAATTATATTTACATCTAGGGAGTGATTCATAAAAATGTCGCAGTTATGAAATATATGGGGACATTTAAAACGTTCTGTTTAAATATCATGAATTGTGGCCACGAAAAATGTGTTCCCATTTAAGGGTAATACTGAGTATTTGGTGTCTGGTGTAGAAGCTCATTCGTCATACGGACAATAGAGGGGTTTCGCCTGACGCTGGGAATTTATGGTTGCCCTTCTTTGCCCTAATAACTCACATATTGTGTCACAGGCTGACAGCCCTTGCAGAAAACAGCTTGGCTGCTGTTATCAATCACATATCTTTGCATATTGTGAAACTTTCTCACCCTGTTTTACCTGACAGACTCAACATTTGGAGGAATAGAAAAAAGGGGCCGTTTGCTCATTCTTGTTTTCTTTTAAAGTCCACAGCCTTTCAGGGTCATGAAAAAATATATTTGTCAGACACTTTTTTTGCTTACTTAGTTTCCACTTTGTAGGTCTATTACTACCAAAATAAATGTCACAATGTAATTGAATTGATTTATGTTTTTATTGTTTAACTTGTCAGGCTACAGTTAAATATTAATGACAGTTTTATGCACATAGGGTAATGAGGAAGGCATTCACAAATTACACTCAGTAAAATATTATGGTCTAAAATGTTAAGAATAAATCAAATCAAATATAATGCCATTGTAGGCTATGCATCATATTAAATGTAAAATACATTGGAATACAATGTAAATTCATTTTAGATATAGCCTTTATATTCTAAGCCTCAAAATATAAAACATTGATATGATATGGATATGGTTTATATAACAAAACTGATATAATATAATGCTAGCCATTAGGCCTATATGAAAAGGCTACAATAAATTGAGCTTCGTGTGAATAGGCCTATAGGCCAATGTCAAAAGTGACACTTTAGTAAAAATGTATTATTGTAATATTCTGTCTATAATTCTAATATGTTGTTAAACTATCAATTATGTAGCTTACATATTTTACTCTAGTTCTATTTTGTATTTTCGCATCCCAAAAAACGTCCAATTAGGCTATCATATAACGTCAAATATTATATCCTATAGTTGTCCTATCCCTGTCAACCAGTGTCCCTCAATTCTTTGAAGGCCTAAAATAAATGTATTTACTTTTCCAGCTGTTTTTCTGCCCCCTGTGACCGTCCACTCCAGGTTTTCTTGCTCTCCAATGACCTGTCAAGCGGATTACCGCAGAGAGAGATTAATGGTAGAGGCGGGTTGCAATAATAATCGTTTTGTTTGAAGTGACAACTTTGATAGGCGTTGATTTACTTACAAACTGATAGGCTTTTAATTGAGCGCCTCCATTCCGATTGAGATGAAAGGAGGCCCCGCATTGAAAAGCTACCCGATTGCCCCCGAGCCTCAATACTGATTAGCCATCTCAGCGGTGAAGAGTTCAAGGTATTTTAAACTTCTTTTCTCAGCACTCTGACACACAATTTCTCTTTTCTTTTTCAGTCACCCCTCTTTTCTCCCTCTTAAATAAAATAAATCATTTTAATTGTATGTAGGCCTAAATAAAATCGAGTTGACATATAAAATGTATGGACCAGTTTTTTGTTCCCGTTTCTTTGTCATTTTATTGGGGACATAACCATGTGCCAGAGGCAAATGGCAGATTTTTACGATACGTGCAAAGATACGTTTGCATCTGCGGGAAAGTGGTTGTTTGTATTGCTGAAAACCCAGGCCATTATGTTTGACTCAGTAAATGTAAAATTTAGGCTACATGTTAACATGTGTTGGATACGATTGGCACCTGTCCAGAGTGACTTTTCTATGGGGAACTTTGCCCCACACTGTGTTGTTCTAAATGTTGTTGTTCTAAGTATTCTATATAGCTTGCTAAGCAACACTACTATAGAGTGACATTTAAAAACACTTTTTCGTCAGAAGGAATGGGGCACAAATTTGCCTTTTATTTTATTTTAACAATGAAGCAAATTATATTAAAATGAATTGAAATGTAGGCTAATATTAGCCATAAAGTTGCATTTCTATAAACTTATTGAAGTCCATTATGGCCTACCAATTATTGTCCTTAGGCATGAACATTACTGAAATATAATAGTAGACATTGAACTATTTCTGACAAATTATCAAACATCCGAGCACTAAAAGTTAATGTCATCTTTTAAGCCGTTTGGGACACTTTCCTTGTATGAAGTATTTGACAGGAAGGGGAAAGGTTTACTTAGTCCAGTGAATCTGCGACAGATCGGGTTCTCCGGTCGCTTTGCATGCGTTAAGTCCTTATAAAATCTGGTTAGCCTCGTCCTTTAATTTTCTGCTCAAAATCCTTATTAATTTGCAAATACCGTCCTAAATCCCATGGACACTATAGGCTATGGAGAAGTGGCATAGTCTAGCGCGTCGCTGTCTACCTATTGTCGATGCTTATACAAATTGAATTTAACACGAGGATGATTTATTTCGTCCAAATGAAGTGTCTCTTTTCTCAGATGCCTCTCTGTCTTTCCATTTGTCCTTTTCCCCATGCAGCCACGCTCGCATGTAATCATCTACAATAGCTGACATAAATCAAGGCAGGATTGACAGCCACTGACAAATACCTGATTGATTGCGGTGGAGCAGAATTGACAGTTGACGGAGGCGTGAAGATAGAAATAGAAGGGGGGTGTATATTATACTGAAAACATGTGACATTCACATACCTCCATCACTGCATTGGTCTGTTCCTGTCAACGCTTGTCTGATTGGGGAATTCAAGCTGAAGTGGTTGATCTTCTGGTTGTGGAATATAATTTATATAGGAACATGTCTGTAAACTAAGATACAGGGTTATATTTATTGATTAAAGATCTTGGTAATATAGCTCAAAAGGTGCCGAATACATTGCTTATTAGTGCATTAGGGTCTAGAGAACAAACTAATAATTAGGCTATTTAATGCAGGCTATAGTTTCATTAATACATTTCCCATTTCCTAAATATCATGTAGCCTATATGCCTTCCAGTAATAACCATTACCACATCGCCTACCTCTACAGCCAAATACGTTCACTGTTTTGAAAATGCCAGAAAGACTACTATTTCCAGACTTGGGTCTATATACTTTTTTAGACATTGAAAAAACAAAACAAGCCCTGCCTCAAGGATGGTGAGAGTCCGTGAGAGCGCACACAACAACCCAACTATTTCTCCTCACTATCTCCTCCCCCGAGCTGTCAATATAGAGGCGCTTACAAAGAGGCAACGTCACATCCCCTTGACCCTCCAATCACCTCGGGGTCCCATTTGATTGGAAGGCGGCAAAGGCTTTAATCTCGGACTAATTCAGATGCTTTTGAAGTGAACATTTCTACCAGTTCGTACTTCGGGAGTATAGAGCGCGGTCAAGTCAGGAGACACAGAACGCGCTATGCCCATGGTGAAAGACGCAGCCACGGATCCGCGATAACCTCGCACTCACTCTCGTCTACCTTCCTCCTGCTTACCAACCGCACCTTCTTCGTTTCCTCTCATTATACGGATTATTACACGCAATATCAATCTCTTGATTTTCGAAAGAGGTTGTATTTGCTTTTCTTGATGAATCTGATAAATGAATTACCGACTAATTTCGTGAGAATTGGGACATGATCACATCGCCCTCGGTATCTGCTCTGAGAAATAGTCGTATTCATCTAGTCTGGGAGAGCATCGACTCTCGGAATATCATCAACAAGCCTTTTCTTCACTCCGTTCCCCCGTCGGACCATCTACGGCAAGCTAACCGAGTCCCCATCAAGGTTTTGAAAATGCTTACGGCACGATCAGGACACATTTTGCATCCAGAGTATCTTCAACCGTTACCATCTACCCCGATTAGCCCTATTGAGGTAAGCTTTCAAAAAGAGTAGAATAAATGCTTCAAAGTTTCATGTTTGTTTTGTAAGCATTACACATAGAAACGGTTCTCGGAATGTAAGACATGGAATAGCATACATGAAAACTCATTATTTATTATATTGAAGTGGAAATGTGGGCTATTCTATTATAAAGATGATTGGTAAGGGAAATTGTTATGAATTTAGAAACTGGTAATCTTAAATCTACTCGTAGAGCTCGGCTATTCTCGCGTAAAAGCAGCGCACTGCGCACAATTATTTTGGATAAGGACTCGGACATTCCGTTTCTGGTTGCATTTCGACCAAAAGTCCTATATTGTTTAATGTTTGTGTATTTTTTTCAGTACTCTATTTGTAAAATTATAGGTTTTGTTTTCTCTACAGCTAGATGCTAAGAAGAGTCCGTTGGCACTGCTGGCGCAGACATGCTCTCAAATCGGTAAACCGGACCCCCCTCCTTCCTCCAAACTATCCTCTATAACATCAAATGGATCTAGTGACAAGGAGTCCAAATCCGGTCCATTAAAAATGAGTGACATCGGTGTGGATGACAAATCCAGCTTCAAACCCTATTCCAAACCGTCAGATAAGAAGGACTCGTCCTCGGGCGTCTCGAGTGGAGAGAAGACTGGTTTCCGAGTGCCGAGCGCCACCTGTCAGCCATTCACGCCACGGACAGGCAGCCCCAACTCTAGCACTTCTGCCTCGCCCATGCCGTCAGAGGGGAAGTGTGGAGACAGGGAGGACAAGAAAGATTCAGATTGTAATAAAAATGGCACAACGGACGGATCTGGAACCACTAACAGCCACAGCAGGATAAGCGTGAGTTGCGGTGGAATTAACGTGGAGGTGAACCAGCACCAGGAGACAACGCCTGGGTCCAAAGTCATGTCTTCGGAATCCTCCTCTCTAACCTCCGTTTCATCTGCTTCCGGACTCGGGTCAGGACTTGTAGCCCCAGTCTCTCCTTACAAACCGGGTCAGACAGTTTTTCCCCTGCCGCCTGCTGGCATGCACTACCCCGGGAGTTTAGGGGCCTACGCTGGTTATCCGCAACACTTCCTCCCTCACGGCGGGAGCCTGGTTAACGCACAGCTGGCAAGCATGGGCTGCAGTAAGGCCGGATCCAGCCCCCTGGCCGGGGCCTCTCCACCCTCCATCATGTCAGCCAGCCTGTGTAGAGACCCTTACTGCTTAAGTTACCATTGTGCCAGCCACTTAGCGGGCGCTGCCAGTGCCTCTCAGCAGTGCCACGACAACGCAGCTGCCGCGGCCGCTAACGCGATGAAATCTGGGTACCACCACATGTACCCGACACACCTTTTGCACGGCATGCACTCCTCTCCGCAATCTTTCAGTGGACATCCTTTGTACCCCTATGGTTTCATGCTCCCCAACGACCCCCTTCCTCACGTCTGTAACTGGGTGTCGGCGAACGGACCCTGCGACAAGCGTTTCTCCTCATCCGAGGAGCTGCTGAACCACCTGAGGACGCACACAGCCTTCACCGGGGCGGAGAAGTTGATATCTGGTTACCCTAATTCCTCATCGTTAGCTAGTGCTGCGGCTGCTGCGATGGCATGCCACATGCACATGCCACAGTCAGGAGGCCCTGGAAGCCCTGGGACACTGACGCTGAGGAGTCCGCATCACGCGTTGGGACTAAGCAGCCGTTACCATCCGTACTCCAAGAGTCCCCTGCCTACCGGAGCCCCTGTCCCTGTCCCAGCAGCCACCGGGCCATACTACTCCCCCTATGCCCTGTACGGCCAGAGACTCACCACAGCATCAGCGCTGGGATACCAGTGAAACACACTTGACTTTTGAAAAGTTTATAGTTATAAAAATGCAAATATAAAAACTTTTATATCAACGCTCAGCCTAAGGGCGGGATCCGTGAACTCGGTATTTATTTATGTCGGCTGAAGGCGGATGATAATAGCTACAGATGGAAGACATTTGAGAGACTCGAAGTGCATTATGTTTAAACTGAACTCTATAGGTAAAGTGAAAACACACATGGTAGAATACTAATAGGCTAAAATAAGGGTTTTCATTTCGATGTTCATTTGAAATTGCTATGATTGTATTGTTCTTATTTAATGTCTCATTGAGAAAATTATTTACATGCATGTTTGTTTCTTAAACTCCCAAATTGTCCACATAATTTTAAATTGTTGTTATTTTTCAGGTGTAAACCATGGAAAGAGAATTGGTATTTTTTTTGTATGTATTCTGGAAAAATAAGAAACAATTCTGTTCCATATTTCCGTGTGCCTCCTTTTATGATTATAACAACTATCTACATTTTTAACATGCTATTTCATTAAACATTTTCTGGTTTCATAAACATTTTTAATGGACATCATGAAATGTGCTGATTGGGAGGTTAATCTTATTAACTGGTTGCCTATACAGAATAACTAACGTTATTTACGAGTAGGCTACGTTTTTAGAGTACTTTATTTCTATAGGGTAGGCTAAATGCTATTTTTAGCATGATTCATTGTTTCTAAACTATATAGGCCTAATTTTAAATGGTTGAACGTTGAAACACTATAGGCTTTTAAAACTAAACACACAACTTCGAATGCATTTTAGATAAATTATTATAGCTGAACATCATGGTTGTGTGCGCGATCCAAAACGGGATACATCCATAATTGTTGATTGCAGATGAGCTTTGACATTTATTTCTGTAGTGATTTAAGCAGGAGATTCCCAAATGAGTCTCGTTGGCTATATATAGTTTTATCCCGAACTTCAATATTTGATGATGCACAAATTGTCTCTCGACAGTGCCTGCGTAATGTTTCCCTCAGCAACAAACCGATATCGCCTCCTTTAGAAATGCGGTTAGGCTATTTGCATATCTATCTCTGAATTTATAATATATTGTCTCAATATTCACTAGTCATTTAAGATCCGTTCATTATGACTATACCATAGCCTACTAAAAACAGAGGGCAAAACTCTAAAATGCTTTTCAATGCATAGGCCTAAGGGAATAACGTTGTCTAGGACTACTTATTGAACGTTGCGCATAACTGATTTTTAGAATGTCTCTCTAACCTAACAATTTCCACGTTGGCCCCACTTGAATATAGTTGGTGGAAATTGACTGATTTTTAGAGACAACATTGAGTGATTCTCAAAGATTTACAGGATTATTAGTCTTGTCTAGTGTCAGATGATTGTGTTCCAGAGTTCAAAAAGTTCAGGACCATTTTAAAATGCCATGATCAATAGTTTAAACTAACGAATGTTATCACACCAACTTCTAAATATCCACCCGACTGTACTCAGGGCTATAATATAATTAAAAAGCGAACTAATTAATAAATATAAAACATGCATTGTGGACAATTCATATTTTGAATTTACACAGGTTTGCAGTTCCGTGGTATTTTTTGATATTGAAATGAATCAACAGCTGGCTTATAGGCATTACTGCTTCTTTGCTCTGTATGGGAAATGTTATTAAAGTGTAGCCTGGCTTCCTTTTGCTAAGTTTAATGTCACCCAATATTAAATTACATGGTTATAGACAGTCTATTAGTACAGTAATCATGCCTTGATTATTGCATTTATCAGAGAAAAAGTAACCACATTTTTAAAGACATAAGTCGCCATGTAGGTATTGCTTTTCACTGAATATTTCCACACCGGGCCTACGAAATGGGCCTATGCCCGAGGTAGGAATAACATGTTGCAATCAAGATATAGGTTATATTACTCAAATACCAATAGCTAATGGGTTTCACTACAAGTCCACATGATTCATTCATGTTTTAAATTGCATAATTGGGAAACTTGGAAATGGTGGAATTAAAGCAGAAGTTTAATTATTTTCATAAATATGTTAAGGTCTTGTGCCACCCTTATCAAACACATATGTTGTGTCTGAATATATAGTTGACAGGCCTATAAATCTTGTATTTCTGTTCTTAGCTGTCGGTGTAGCTAGCTGAGAATAGCTTCAAGCTAAGGCCAAGATATTCTCCTCTACCGGCACAAACTGGTGTGAGGCGCAATGTACCATTTCCTTAATTCTGTGTGAAAGGCGAGAAGTCACACACAGTGGGCGTGTCTGAAGTGACAGGCTACAACAGAGAACAACAGTCCTAGAGCATTGATCACTGCCACACATCTATATCTATTGGCTCATCTGTCCATCAAACGCTTGTGTTTCCACGTTGCATCTATAACTCATGCAAATACATAGCTATACTTTGGAAATGTTCTTGAATATGAATGAATGAAGAATTTCTAAATGATTTTGGCCTTTGAATGATAGCTACACACATCCACCCTGTCGTTGGTTATTTAGCTGAATACCATATTACAGAGATCTCTCCTCTTGTTTCACCAACAGCTATTGTCAAACTCAACTTCTTTCTGTGTGTGTTTGTGTACATGTGTGAGTTTGTTTGTGCATGAGTATGTGTGTGTTTGTGTACATGCATGCATGAATGTGTGTGTGTGTGTGTGTGTGTGTGTGTGTGTGTGTGTGTGTGTGTGTGTGTGTGTGTGTGTGTGTGTGTGTGTGTGTGTGTGTGTGTGTGGAGGCCCACACACAATGGCCTATACTGATGTAATGATGGTGAAAGGGAGCGATTTCCATTTTTACCCACATCATGGTGGCTGTGTATGGAGGTCCCCGGTGGAAGGCAATTTATCATGTCCCCCTCCCCTGGCCTGTCACTGGGTGAACAGGCAGGCACATGTGTGCATGAATTACCACCACTACCCCCTTCCGCTGGCTCACAGTGTGTAAAGCCAACAAGCAGAGGAGAAAAATGACTTTGCTACAGCATTAGTGCTTCTTACCAGTAGTACATTCACTTAGCATTGTACTAAGGCTCAAAATTGTCTGAAAGGACTATGAGATTATAGGGAGGAGAGAACAGTCAGTTTATAGCACAGTGAGGAGGAATATTATTGGGCTGTATTATTTTCTTTTAAAGTAAAAAACACATAAAGGGAAATATAGTTTCTAATAATCCATGATTCTGTGCTGACAAAATCACTTACATCATTATTTAAATTCTCATTACAGTTTTGAGACAGAACAATGTGAATTGATTATTGTAAGTGAGGGGGAGGTTGTTGGTGACAGACACAGCAAAAAAACACACAAGTCACAGAGGTAGAGGTTAAGTGAGGTTCATTCCCTAATCAGGCCCAGTAAACATTAACAGGTTGGGGTCAAGGACAAGGCTTTTACAAGGGTTTACAGCCTTAACGAAGCAGGACCACTGTTCCCATCTACATCTGGTAGCACAGCATGGTGAGAAGGGGAGTGGGAGAGCCTTTGTTGTAGATCTTTGAAGTCTGCATATCTATCACCGTACCAAAAACACTATCTTAACTGGCAGGTTATAAACATAAACTGGCTTATTGGGGTCCTATTGATAGTGTTTGGCCATGCTTCTTCAACACTGAGTAATGTTTCAGAGCAGAGGTATGTGGTGGAGGACATATGAGTAAATAACTTTGATAGTATGTCATGACAACAATTACGTGAGGTATGTGTTGAATGGCTCGTTTATAGCTGTGGGTTCCATTCTTCCCCTAGTTTATGTAACATACCAAGTATTAAACCTGGGTGGTTTAATGATACCCCACAAGAGATACTATTAACCCACCAAGCTAAAGCCTCTAAGAGTTAACACAAATCCTCATCCCACAAGCACAGTTCAGCGAACAACATCTGCATCGCCTACTCTTATGACTTCTCAGATCCGTGGTCTTAAAAAAAAGAGGAGACATTTTAGTGTTCGGACAGCAGTGATACCATACCATCTTTGACCCGCCCACAATGTAACAGTGCAGGAAACCTGGCAGGCAGAGCAAGGCCTTGGGGAACCCTGAACGTGAGTAACACACCTCACCCTGTAGTCAACCCTCCCTCCTAAATTACCCTTCACTGCTAAAGCTGTCATTAGTGGGTGTAAGGCACAATCTAAAGACACGCTGTCGTCTGCCAATGCCAGCCTATAGTTTGGGTAACAGCTGTGTCCATACTGGAGAAGCAGCTATAATGTTCTATCCCCTTTCTAGACATAAGTCATATATGTTTCCTAAACACTTCCACGTGAATGTGCATGCTACCATGATTATATATATGATTACAGATAGTCCCAAATGAATCGTGAATAAGAAAGTTAGAGACGCATATATATCATACTCCCAAGACATGCTAACCTCTCACCATTGCAATAACAGGGGAGGTTAGCATATCTGGGTGGGTATGATATTTATGCCTCTAACTTTCTCACTCATCATTACTCATGATTCATTCAGGACTATCCATAATTATGGTAGCATCCACATGAATGTAGAAGGGTTTAGAAACAAATTTAATTCTTATTTACAATAAAAGTGACTCCAAAATGAGACAATACATTATTTACCATAAATTTCTATTGGGCACAAAATCATCTGAACCCAACCAAAACAAACAACAAATGCATGCAACAAGTTTGTAGAGTCGCAAGCTTGATGTCATCATTGTGTGCTAGGAATATGGGACCAAATGCTTAGCTTTTGACTGCTTTAATACAGATAAGTGAATTTGTCCCAATACTTTTGGTCCCCTAACATGGGGGGACTAACCTAAAAAAAGTGCTGTAATTTCTAAACGGTTCACCTGATGTGGAGGAAAATACCCTCAAATTAAAGCTGACAGTCAGCACTTTAACTTAATTGAAAACAATGACATCTGGTATGCCATCTAGCGTCTACCTCTTACCATCTTAATACACCATAAGGCCCCTGTACTATAAAGGTGTAGCGCTAAAACAAACCGTCGTCTCACAAACCACATTTCCACCCACAGCTTTTCTGCAAGTAAAGTCATACCTCATACAAAAGAATAATTACAGCTGTGATGGAAGCCATAGCCATGGGAAGTTGGGGTGAAAAGGGTGCTGCAGCACCACTTGAAAAACTATAAAAATGGAAGAAAATGTAAAAAATATTTTTTTCACAAAAACTGGGCCTTTAATAGTCCTATATTAGTGGACGATACAGATCTGTTGCTTATTTGACTCTGGAATCCATGCAGTTAATTAGGCTACAGATTAAATCAATTATGACGAATTTCACAGGGTGCTGAACGTGCACGATATGAGCTTGATGCTTCTTTCCAATAAATGTTGAGGGTCTTATTCTGGTTTTTATCCAAAATAATCTCAGCATGTAGACTAACCTACCCACAGAGCCTACTTGCACTATATCTGTGAGCTGTTGGCTAGAGCTCACGTACCAAGACCAGAGTAGGCACATTTGCTATTTAATGCAAAGGTTTGTGACAAAACTATCAGTAGGGTTAAAAATAGATTATTATTCGGTAGGCTACACGAAAAACTCTGTGTACACCATGTCATCACACACTGATTTTAATCTGCTTGGTGGAAACACACCACTGGTGGGAAAATGTGCATATTTTCTTAAGGTGGATTTTTGAATATTTGCATAAAAACCTGTTGTCAGTTGGATGGACACCTAGCTACTGACAGGGATTTATGATGGTGGGCCATTGCGATAGATATCCACAACTTTTGTGATTGTAGTAATAAAGCCATAAAAGGAACAGCATGAAACAAAGCAGGGCTCAGGAGGGCGCTTTAATCAGCTCGTAAACACATCCACTGCATCAAGTAAATGACATTATCACCAAGTGGATACTAAATCTAACATCAATTAACATCGTCAACGGTCACACGTCATATCCATCAGTGCTAAAGCATGCCATTCTGACAGGCTGATCCTTGAAGGCAGATCTCCCAACTGAGAACCATAATGGAAACCATTTCACCCTCAAAACCAATAGGGCCCAGCTGTGACGTCATCTCTCAGACCAGTCATCCCTCAGGGTCTCTATGCTGCCACCTACTGAAATGTCATCTCTCAGTGCAGTGTGTCTCTCAGGAAAAGTGGGGGGCTTTGAAAGGAACCATATAAGGAGAAGTGGGGATTTCAAAGGAGTCTTTTAACACTAGCAGCATTGGAATTCCATAACTACTAGAACCGCCATGACTTGATATTTCAATTATTATTACTATTTCCAATATTCAATAATAAATAATACATTGTAAAGTTATGGTAGCTAACGTAAGCTAGCATTTACATTTACGAAAACGTAACATTACATACATGGGTACTGGTAGGTAGCGTGACATACATGGGTACTGGTAGGCAACATTACATACATGGGTACTGGTAGGTAACATTATATACATGGGTACTGGTAGGTAACATTATATACATGGGTACTGGTAGGCAACATTATATACATGGGTACTGGTAGGCAACATTATATACATGGGTACTGGTAGGCAACATTATATACATGGGTACTGGTAGGCAACATTATATACATGGGTACTGGTAGGCAACATTATATACATGGGTACTGGTAGGCAACATTATATACATGGGTACTGGTAGGTAACGTGACATACATGAGTACTGGTAGGTAACATTACATACATGAGTACTGGTAGGTAACATTATATACATGAGTACTGGTAGGTAACGTTACATACATGAGTACTGGTAGGTAACGTTACATACATGAGTACTGGTAGGTAACGTTACATACATGAGTACTGGTAGGTAACGTTACATAAATGAGTACTGGTAGGTAACGTTACATAAATGAGTACTGGTAGGTAACGTTACATACATGAGTACTGGTAGGTAACGTTACATACATGAGTACTGGTAGGTAACGTTACATAAATGAGTACTAGTAGGTAACGTTACATACATGAGTACTAGTAGGTAACGTTACATACATGAGTACTGGTAGGTAACGTTACATACATGAGTACTAGTAGGTAACGTTACATACATGAGTACTGGTAGGTAACGTTACATACATGAGTACTGGTAGGTAACGTTACATACATGAGTACTAGTAGGTAACGTTACATACATGAGTACTAGTAGGTAACGTTACATACATGAGTACTGGTAGGTAACGTTACATACATGAGTACTAGTAGGTAACGTTACATACATGAGTACTGGTAGGTAACGTTACATACATGAGTACTAGTAGGTAACGTTACATACATGAGTACTAGTAGGTAACGTTACATACATGAGTACTGGTAGGTAACGTTACATACATGAGTACTGGTAGGTAACGTTACATACATAATATACTTTTTTTTTTGCGGAACTGAAATTCCTTACTGTCATCTCTGCAAACCATGACTAACATCCGATAACACAAACGAATTCCTGAGTGGCACATTTCGAAACCCTCACTTCTCCTTATATGGTTCCTGACTGAGCCGAGGATCCATGCGTGAATCACTCCTCCGCGCATGCACACAGCCTTTTAAGTGTGATCTTCTCTCCTTATTGATTTACAAATGTAAAGTGCTCTCTCATCCAGGTGACATGTGAAAAGTGGGATGGCATTTACATTTTTACATTTAAGCAGACACTCTTATCCAGAGCAACTTACAGGAGCAATTAGAGTTAATTACCTTGCTCAAGGGCACATCCACATATGTTTCACCTAGTTGGTTCGGGGATTCGAACTAGCGACCTTTCAGTTACTGGCTCTTAACTGATCATTTACGCCACTAGAAACTCCCAACTCACTCGACGAAACACGTTCTCCTGCTTAAGAAATCCTAATTGAGAATATTCACATCTGCTTTGGGATCTGCGCTATAGTCGCTATGCAGCTTTTTCACTTGACCGATCATTTGCCCATTTCCCTGTGTCTGATAAAGAATATTTTATGGAAATGCACCCATCTTCCCGGATCCATAATGGGCCATGGTGGAGTTGAGTTTTGCACTGATGAGGTTGTTTTCTGTCATTGATGAATGTAAATAGCTGAGAAAATGTCAGAGTAGGAGCTTCAAAGGGCTCATTGCCTTAATTTGACATAATCAATGTCTCAGTATCTTGAGGGCATTCCAAAACACGATCACAAGGTTACTCTAATTGTTTGAAGCTGTGCGAATATGATAATAGGCAGAACCACTGCATATGTCCTGGTGCATAGTCACCCACTGTACTATCAAAGAGAACACTATCCCAGTTAATTTGAGAACAAACCATCCTTTCACCCCTCCCATTTTGACGGGTTGAGGTTTCAGTCCACCACATAATTGGTGTCTTTTTTCTTTTTAGTTCTTCTCTATGAATGAGCACCAAGGACGTGTCATTGGGCCTTGCTTCCATGATGTCATCTAGATAGGACTGGAGCATAGCATCAATCCACATTCCTTCCCTTCTAATGCCAAGTTGATATGAGATCCAGATCCTTTATACCAATTACATTCAGCCGTGGCCCGATTTTTCTTTGAGCAAATGGTCGGGGGCCGGAACACTGCATTTTGACCGCAAGAATCCTGAACAGATAGTATTTGACAAAAACGGACTAATTTCAACCCGTGATTACATTGGAATAGGGCCAGATAGGCCTATGCCTCTCTTTTTATGCGTGGGAATACTTGAACAGATTTCCTAAATTATAATCAATCACCTTGAGTTGATTTGCTGCAGATTTTACAGTCTTATGTCCAACAACGAAAATTATTGAAAACTTGGAGGGCCAATTAAAAATCACCCCCAGGCAGTTTATTGGGGAACCTGCTTTATATCATGTAAGAGAGATATTTAATATTTTCATTCCTGATCAGACAAATCATGACTGTTACAAATACATAATAACACGTATTCTTCAGATATATTCCTTAATAGAGTGTTTCTTTTTGCAATCCAAATTTATTTGAAGATAATCATCAGTAGTGTCACGGCCATAAAAAGAACTGGACCAAGGTGCAGCATGGTGAGCGTACATTTTCTCTTTAATTCTAAATGACACTGACAAAACAAACCGTGAAGCTTAATGCTATGTGCCATCAAACAAAGTTAACATCCCACAAACACAGATGGGAAAAAGCGTACCTATGTATGGTTCCCAATCAGAGACAACGATAGACAGCTGTCCCTGATTGAGAACCATACCCGGCCAAAACATAGAAATAGAAAATCATAGAAACACAAAACATAGAATGCCCACCCCAACTCACGCCCTGACCAAACCAAAATAGAGACATAAAAAGGATCTCTAAGGTCAGGGCGTGACAAGTAGTTCCAGTAGGCTACTGTTCATCATGCCGTTTTATTCCAGAATGTTTCACATTTTTATGTAGTTTAGTCAGATTATTTATGTGACATTGATAAACAAAATGGCTGACAACATGACAACATACTACATGGGAGTTGCCATTGTCTGGACTGCTGCTAAAACATTCTACTTCTTGATTCTCTCCAGACATCCGTAGCAGGAGCCAAGTATGAAAAAGGGGAGAAACAGAGCAGCAATATATAACACCCATGTGATTTATAAGAGCCATATTTATCAAGTTGATATAAACTATTCAACTATAACCAGCCGACACCTTACTCTAGCGATTCATTCAAGTCAGACTTTGAAATGATACACCCCCTCCTCCCAACACACACACACACACACACACACACACACACACACACACACACACACACACACACACACACACACACACACACACACACACACACACACACACACACACACACACACACACACACACACACACACACACACACACACACACACACACCACCACCACCAACGCTACACAAACCTCCCTTCTCCCTATACTCCAATAGATTCCTATAGAGACTTCTCAGAGAATATAAGAGCAGGGAATATGAGGGGCCTTTCTCAACTCATCCAAATGCAGTAGGCCTAAGTGATGATGCTACAATGTACTGTATCACACATTGATCGGACTCTGAGCACCGTATGAGGGAGCAGAGGGTATTAAACAGACTAATGGGACTGACTGGGAGACAAATAGGACCAGAAACAGACACAGCTACACACAAAGCCCCAAGAAATACCAAGCTACGCATCACTTTTACGACTTTAATGTATTTTAGTGTTAACTGTGAAATTGAAGCTCAAATTACCTACCAATCCTGTTGTTGTTGTTGGTGGTAGGTGTTTATGTGTCTTCTGCCCTGAGGAAAGTGTAGAGACGATATATTGCCGGCATTATAGGAAGTAATATCGTGCTGAGCTAGCAGGTGTTTCTGCATTACAATAAACCAATGACCTATTTGGAGGGGCATGTTAAATGTATGAGGAAGAGTTTAGGGGAGGGAATTATATGTTGTCTTCCAGGTAATGTGATAAAGAGTTTCTGTCATGTATAAACAGGAACTAAATGTAAATGCAATACTTTCCAGACAGAATTGAGAAAATGTATTACCGCTACACATTCTTGAGGAGATTGCATTTACCTCCAGTAGGTAGATGAAAGAGAAATAACTGGTGAATGTATAAATTATTACATCAACACTCACTATCGAAAAGCAGGGTGGTTGGTGTTTTGGAGATGTTCACATTGTCATCGTTCACTATTGCCACAATGTGAGTTTACTGTCACAGCTCTGTGGGCAACACCTGTGTCCCCTCCTGAAGCCTCCCCAGATCTGACAAGTGAGATGGAGATGTCTGTTGGCTCAACTAGTAATTCTCTCTCTCTCTCTCTCCTCTCTCTCTCTCTCTCTCTCTCTCTCTCTGTCTCTCTGTCTCTCTGTCTCTCTCTCTCTGTCTCTCTGTCTCTCTGTCTCTCTGTCTCTCTGTCTCTGTGGAAACTATCTGCTCTGTGGAGGTTCAGCTAGCCTCACCCATGCCAATGTACCATGACCTCCCACAGCAGAAGAAGAGCAGTGCTGCTAGCCCTGCACAGCTGCACACCACATGCTCTCCACTATCTGCCTGTAAGCTGTTATTGTCCGTGGCAGTGGACACAGTAAACACTTGATGCAGTCAAACTGGACCCGAGTAAGACATTTACAATGACAAGTCCTGAGTGGTTTGGCACAGTGGGAGATGTCATCACTGTCATCATCTTGGGTGGATTGTCTTGGCAGTATTTTACAGTAACTTGCGGTAATGACATACAGTTGCAGGTACACTCTAACTACTCTGGTAACTAGAACATTTTTTGCTGTTAGAATAGGTACATAATAGTATGGTTTAATTTGTTTTCATTTATTTTCAAATGAGTTATTAGTTTTGTAACTACACCAATAAATTGCAAATCCATTTAGGCCTAAATACATGGTATAGGTGGAATATCATGTCAGTAGCAAGATTTCCATCCAACTGGCAAAATATGTTCATGTGAATTTTCTGCACAAAATCAATAAGTGCATTTTCCCACCAGAGATGTGTTTCCATCTATTTGACTTGTTGTGGATAAAGGCTGTGCATTAAACACATTTCCATCGCATTTCCAACTCTACTGATGGTTTTGTCACAAATTGTTGGCACATGTGCTCTAGCCAACAGCTAAGAGAAACAGTGCGGGTATAGCCAATTACAGTTGAAGTCGGAAGTTTACATACACCATAGCCAAATACATTTAAACTCAGATTTTCATAATTCCTGACATTTAATCCTAGGAAAAATTCCTTGTCTTAGGTCAGTTAGGATCACCACCTTATTTTAAGAATGTGAAATGTCAGAATAATTATTTCTTTCATCACATTCCCAGTGGGTCAGAAGTTTACATACACTCAATTAGTATTTGGTAGCATTGCCTTTAAATGGTTTAACTTGGGTCAAATGTTTTGGGTAGCCTTCCACAAGCTTCCCACAATAATTTGTGTGAATGTTGGCCCATTCCTCCTGACAGAGCTGGTGTAACTGAATCAGGTTTGTAGGCCACCTTGCTCACAAATGCTTTTTCAGTTCTGCCCACAAATTCTCTATAGGATTGAGGTCAGGGCTTTGTGATGGCCACTCCAATACCTTGACTTTGTTGTCCTTAAGTAATTTTGCCACAACTTTGGAAGTATGCTTGGGGTCATTGTCCATTTGGAAGACCAAGCTGTAACTTCCTGACTGATGTCTTGAGATTTTGCTTCAATATATCCACATACATTTCCTACCTCATGATGCCATCTATTTTGTGAAGTGCACCAGTCCCTCCTACAGCAAAGCACCCCCACAACTTGATGCTGCCACCCCCGTGCTTCACGGTTGGGATGGTGTTCTTCGGCTTGCAAGCCTCCCCCTTTTTCCTCCAAACATAACAATGGTCATTATGGCGAAACAGTTCTATTTTTGATTCATCAGACCAGAGGGCATTTCTCCAAAAAGTATGATCTTTGTCCCCATGTGCAGTTGCAAACCAAAGTCTGGCTTTTTAATGGAGGTTTTAGAGCAGTGGCTTCTTCCTTGCTGAGCAGCCTTTCAGGTTATGTTGATATAGGACTTGCTTTACGTGGATATAGATACTGTTGTACCTGTTTACTCCAGCATCTTCACAAGGTCCTTTGCTGTTGTTCTGGGATTGATTTCCACTTTTCACACCAAAGTGCGTTTATCTCTTTAAAGGCAACGCTACCAAATGCTAAATGAGTGTATGTAAACTTCTGACCCACTGGGAATGCGATGAAAGAAATACAAGCTGAAATAAATAATTCTCTCTACTATTATTCAGACATTTCACATTCTTAAAATAAAGTGGTGATCCTAACTGACCTAAGACAGGGGATTTTTAATATGATTAAATGTCATGTATTGTGAAAAACTGAGTTTAAATGTATTTGACTATGGTGTATGTAAACATCCGACTTCAAGTGTATGTACATGAAGGCAGGGTAAAGTGACTAGGCATCAGGATAGATAATAATAACAGAAAAATAAAGAACAGAGTAGCAGCAGCAAATGAGGAGTGTAAAAGTGTGTGGGTATGTGTAATGTGTAATGTGTTTGTGTTGTGTCGGTCTTTGAGTTTGTGTGGGCGTATGTAGTGTATGTGAATGTGTGAGAGTGTCAATATAGTGTGTGTGAGTGTGTAAATGGTTTGTGTTTATATATAGTCTAGTGAGGGTGTATATGGCTTGTATATATAGTCTAGTGAGCGTGCGTAGGGTCAGTGTGCGATAGAGTCCGTGCAGATAGTTTGGGTACCATTAATGGACTATTTAGCAGTCTTATGGTTGGGGGTAGAAGTTGTCTTGGTGCCTGTTGGTCCGAGAGCCAATGCTCGGGTACAGTTTGCCATACGGTAGCATATTGAACAGTCTATGGCTTGGATAGCTAGAGACCTGATATGGAGGGGATGGTACCAAGTGGTGATGCAGCCAGTAAAGATGCTCTCGATGGTGTAGCTGTAAAACGTTTCGAGGATACGAGGGCCCATGCCAAATCTTTTCAGATTTCTGAGGGAGAAGAGATGCTGCCGTGCCATCTTCACGACTGTGCGTGTGTGTGTGGACCATGTTAAGTCCATAGGAATGTGGACACCAATGAACTTAAAGCTCTCGACCGGCTCCACAACAGCCCTGTCAATGTGGATGGGAGTGTGCTCTCCCCTCTTTCTCCTATAGTCCACAATCAGCTCCTTGGTCTTACTGACATTTAGGGAGAGGTTGTTGTCCTGGCAAGTCTCTAACCTCTTCCCTGTATGCTGACTCATGTAGTCAGAAAACTTGAGGATGGTGTTGGAGTCATGTGTGGCCACGCTATTGGAGGTGAACATGGATACAGGAGTGGACTAAGCACACACCCCTGAGAGGCCCCTGTGTTGAGGGTCAGCGTGGCGGAGGTGTTGTTGCCTACCTCACCTCCTGGGGCCAGCCCGTCAGGAAGTCCAGGATCCAGTTGCAGAGGGAGGGGTTCATTCACAGGGTCCCTTGCTTGGTAATGAGCTTGGAGGGGACTATGTTGTTGAATGCTGAGCTGTAGTCGATGAACAGCATTCTCGCATAGTTATTTCCCCTCTTGTACAGGTGGGAAAGGGCAGTGTGAAGTGCAACTGAGATTGGGTCATCTGTGAATCTGTTGAGGTGGTATGCGAATTGGAGTGGGTCTAGGGTGTCTGGGATGATGGTGTTGATGGGTGTCATGACCAGACTTTCAAAACACTTCATAATTACATAAGTGAGTGTTATAGGGTGATAGCCATTTAGGCAGGTTACCTTGGAGCTCTTGGGAACAGGGAAAATAGTGGTTAGTTTGAAAACTATGGGGATTACAGACTGGGACAAGGATAGATTGAAAATGTCTGTGAAGCCACTTGCCAGCAGGTCTGCACATGCCTTGAGAACTTAAACAAAAAGTACATTTTGTGTGCACTATGTCATCTCGCACTGATTTGAATCTGCAACAAGGCAGTTTGGTGGAAACACATCACAGGTGGGGAAAATCCTCACATTTTCTTAATGCGGATATTAGAATTTCTACATGAAAATCTGTCGCCAATTGGATGGAAACCTAGCTGCTATGCCCATTTTTTTTGAATGGTTTGTGGTTAGGGCATAATGAAGGCCTATCTGTTGGCAGGGCTTTGAAGGGGACTCCACAACTCCCCCTTGGGACAAACAGCATGTAGAATTGCACACAACATACTTTGAAGATGACCAAGTGTGTAAATTGTTGTAGCTGAGACAGTGTAACACGATTTAGATGGAATGTATTTAGATTGAATGTAGTATATTCTCATAAACTACACTGAACAAAAATATGAATGCAATATGTAAAGTGTTGGTCCCATGTTTCATGAGCTGAAATAAAAGATCACAGAAATGTTCCTTATGCACAAAAGCTTATTTCTCTCAAATTTGGTGCACACATTTGTTTACATGCCAGTTAGTGAGCATTTATCCTTTTCCAATATAATCCATCCACCTGACAGGTGTGGAATATTAAGAAGTTGCTTAAACAGCACGATGATTACACAGGTGCACCTTGTGCTGAGGACAATAAAAAGCCACTCTAAAATGTGCAGGTTTGTCACACAAGACAATGCCACAGATGTCTCAAGTTTTGAGAGAGTGTGCAATTGCCATGCTGACTGCAGGAATGTCCACCGGAGCTGTTGCCAGATAATTTAATGTTAATTTCTTTGCCATAAGCCGCTTCCAACGTTGTTTTAGAGAATTTGCCAGTACGTCCAACCGGCCTCACAACCGCAGACCACGTGTAACCACACCAACACAGGACCTCCACATTCCGGCTTCTTCACCTGCTGGATCTTTTGAGATCAGCTACCCCGACAGCTGAGGAAACTGTGGGTTTGCACTAGTGGAGGCTGCTGAAGCAAAGACGGTTCATAATAATGTCTGGAACGGAATAGAGCGAATGGAATGGCATCAAACACATGGAACCATGTGTTTGATGTATATGCTACCATTCCACTGATTCCGCCCCAGCCATTACCAAGAGCCCGTTCTCCCAATTAAGGTGCTACCAACCTCCTGTGTTTTGCACAACCGAAGCATTTATGCACAAACTGTCAGAAACCGTCTCAGTGACACTCATCTGCGTGTTTGTCATCCTCACCGGGATCGTAACTGATTTCAGTGAGCAAATGCTCACCTTCGATGACCACTGGCACGCTGGAGAAGTGTGCTCTTCACGGATGAATCCTAGTTTCACCTGTACCAGACAGATGGCTGACAGCGTGTATGGTGTCATGTGTGTGAGCGGGTTTGCTGATGTCAATGTTGTGAACAGAGTGCTCAAATCAAATCAATTGTTGTTTTTCACGTGTTGCATACAACAAACAGGTGTAGACCTTAACGTGAAACGTTTAGTTACAATCCCTTAACCAACAATGCAGTTCAAGAAATAGAGTTAAGAAAATATTGACCAAATAAACTAAAGATTTTTTAAATATTTATTAAAAAAGTAACAACAAAATAACAATAACGAGGCTATACTCAGGGGGTACCAGTACCAAGTCAATGTGCGGGGGTACACGTTAGTTGAGGTAATGTGTACATGTAGGTAGGGGTAAAGTGACTACAGTATACATAGATAATATACAGCTAGTAGCAGCAGTGGGGGGGTCAATGTAAATTGTCTGGTTGGACATTTGATTAGTTGTTCAGCAGTATTATGGCTAGGGCGTAGAAGCTGTTAAGGAGCCTTTTGGTCCAAGACTTGGCGCTCCGGTACCGCTTGCCATGTGGTTGCAGAGAGAACAGTCTATGATTTGGGCGACTGGAGTCTTTGGTCCTTGAGTCTTTGGTCCTTCCTATGACACCGCCTAGTATATAGGCCCTGGATGGCAGGAAGCTTGGCTCCAGTAATGTACACACTACCCATGTAGTGCCTTACGGTCAGATGCCGAGCAGTTGTCATACCAGGTGGTGATGCAACCGGTCAGGATGCTCTTGATGGTGCAGCTGTAGAACTGGGGACCCATACTAACTTCTTTCTGTCTCCTGAAGGGGAAAAGGTGTTGTCTTGCCCTCTTGGTGTATTTGGACCATGATAGTTTGTTGGGGATGTGGACACCAAGGTACTTGAACCTCTTGACTTGATCCACAACAGCCCCGTCGATGTTAATGGGGGTGTGTTTGGCCCTCATTTTTCTGTAGTCCACGATCAGCTCCTTTGTCTTGCTCACAGTAAGGGAGAGGTTGTTGTCCTGGCACCACACTGCCAGGTCTCTGACCTCCTCCCTATAGGCTGTACCACTGCTGTTGGTGATTAGAACTACCACAAACTTAATGATGGTGTTGGAGTTGTGTTTTGCCATGCAGTCGTGGGTGCACAGGGAATACAGGAGGGGACTAAGCACACAGTGTTGAGGAACGGCGTGGCCGATGTGTTGTTGCCTACCCTTACCACCAGGGGCGGCCTGACTGGAAGTCCAGGATCCAGTTTCAGAGGGAGGTGTTTAGTCCCAGGGTCCTTAGCTTAGCTGAGCTGAGCTGTAGTCAATGAACAGCATTCTCACATAGACGTTCCTTTTGTCCAGATGGGAAAGGGCAGTGTGGAGTGGTTCCTTTTGTCCAGATGGGAAAGGGCAGTGTGGAGTGCGATTGAGATTGCGTCATCTGTTGGGGCGGTACGTAAATTGGAGTGGGTCTAGGGTTTCCGGGATGAGGGTGTTGATGTGAGCCAAGACCAGCCTTTCAAAGCAGTTCATGGCTACCGACTTGAGTGTTATGGAGCAGTAGTCATTTAGGCAGGTTACCTTCGCTTTCTTGGGCACCACTCCATGGTGGCGGTGGGGTTATGGGAAGACATAAGCTACGGACAATGAACACAATCACATTTTATTGAAGACAATTTGAATGCACAGATATACTGTGATGAGGTCCTGAGGCCCATTGTCATGCCATTCATCTGCCGCTATCACCTTAAGGATCTGTACACAATTTCTTGAACTGAAAAAGTCCCAATTCTTCCATGACCTGCATACTCACCAGACATTTCACCCATTAAGCACGTTTGGGATGCTCTGGATCGACGTGTACAACAGCATGTTCCAGTTCCTGCCAATATCAGGTAACTTCTCAAACCATTGAAGAAGAGTGGGACAACGTTCCACAGGCCACAATCAAGAGTCTGATCAACTCTATGTGAAGGAGACTTGTCACGCTGCACGAGGGAAATGGTGGTCACACCAGATACTGAATGATTTTCTGGTCGACACCCCTACTTAAAAAACAAAAACTGTGACCAACAGATGCATATCTGTATTCCCAGTCATGTGAAATCCATAGATTAGGGCCTAATGAATGTATTTAAATTGACTGATTTCTGAACTGGAACTCAGTAAAATCTTTGAAATTGCTGCATGTTGCGTTTATATTGTTGTTCAGTGTATTACACACACACAGACTGTCATAAACTCTGATTACAAGTGAAGAGATCAGGTAAGATCTCAGGTATATTAGAACAGTCGCATGTTGAGCGATGAGATAATAACTGATATTATGACTTGGGTGTTTGCGGGGACATGAATGTGAGATGTGAACATTAAAAGATATCCAGTATTTGACAGGTATCACATTTCCCCTCAGGCTAGGAGAATCTTCGTTCTGATGAGTCTGTCAGTCAAATAGACGTGCGTGTCGACACGCTGGCGCTGAACAGGAGCTGAAGACAGGAATCAGGAATAACTCTAAAGCAAGTCACAAATGGAATATTTGAATAGCTTGTGCAAAGAAAGACTGATAATGTACAAAGTACGATATGTTTAGTTTTGTGCTTATATGCTTACATTTTTTATCTAATGCAAATTGAATGATACTTCCTTCCCTTAGATAACCATTAATGTCATGAAAACGCATTAACTGTGTGGTTTATTCCTCATCAGCGATGAATTGAACACATTTCTCGTTTAGCATGCACTGAAGACTCTGTCAGATGAGCCCCGCTTTCTATGTGGAATTTCCACCCGCCGTCGCTGATTCCAGGAGAGTGATTACCTACAGAGCGCCTCGATTGTACAAATTCCCTAAATGGATAATTCATAATCAGTCCGGATAAATTAGCCGTGAGTGAACTGAACTCTATAGTGTAGCGGAGGGACTGGATGCTGGACCACGCAGGCTTTTTAAATTCCTTGCTTTCAGCACCAAGTGTGAATGGCATCTCTGTATGCATTTTTCACCACAGCAAATGCCATGTTCAGTATATGACATATGGTGATTTACTGCCCTCTTTCAGCTAAATAATTTACAGTGATATGGCTCTCTGGGATGTTAATGGTTGTTGTATGGGACTGCATGCTTTTAAAATGTTCCACAGGGCTATAGGTGGAGATGAATAGGAGCGAGGCCCTCTGGACTGATTAATAATCTGCACAATACTTCACAGAAAACCCATGAAAGAGTACATAGGCCACAGAAGAGGCCTGAGAGAGAACGTGTGTGAGGTAGTGCGTGCACATCCATCCTCGATGTGTGTTCGCGCGTGTGTTATAAGTGTACACTTTCATTCGTGCAGAGCACCAAAGCTAACCAGCTTCGTCTGTGACGTGTGCGGGGTTTAAAAAATAATAATATTTGATGCATGATTTACCTTCAGTGTTCACAAGGGAGACTCTTTATAAAATATGAATGTATTGTCACCAAATGTTTGTTTTTGTCAGTCTAAATGCCGGTTCAAAGAGAAATAGGATCAGTACTAGGCAGGAGTCCACTCTGTGGTCGGTAAACACGCTGCTATTATATTATTCATTACCAAGTCTTTTAAACTTCATTTCATGAATACTGCCAATCAAAAGGTATTGTTGTGCTGTGAAATATTATTCTGGGCTAATATTTAACATCTCTGGCGCGCCGTCAGATATAGAATACAGCCTTTAGAATAGGTATGATGTACTGCCGATTAATCAAAGGACCGTTGACTGTGTGGAACACCTGTTGATATGCCTAGAGATGATAAGAAATGTCCCACCCATTCATCTGATCAATGCAGCTCCGCTTTCCACAATTCATTCTCATTCCAAAGTTGAGACATTTGAGTTCAATGGCTGAATGTCATTCGTTTATATGGTATTTGTTCTCTGTAGACGGCTCAAAGCAGTAGGAGTGAGAGGCGTCTGACTCCGGCCCCCATCCAGGGAAACCAAGTCCTCGTTCTAGGGGTCGACTGTAGTATTGTAGCTAACCCTAACCCTTTTCCTATCCTTATCCTCATTCTCTTTACCTACTATGTTAATTCACCCGACCTGCTGCATTAACTATCCTAGCCTGCTATGTTAATTCAACTAACCTGCTATGTTAATTATCCTAACCTGCTACGTTAATTACCCTAACCTGCTGAGCTAGTTCTCCTAAACTGCTATTTTGATTTGCCTAACCTGCAACATTAATTAGCCTTACCTGCAATGTTAATTTTCCCAATCTGCTACGTTAGTTCTCCTAACTTGCTACATTAATTATCCGAACCTGCTGCATTAGTTCTATTAATCTGCTATGTAAACAAACCTGGGGTGACAAAAAGGGTGCTTGGTTTCCCTGGTCGGTTCTTCCTTGGGCAGTTCTTCTCTACAGTTTCCCTGGAAGCGGGCCACAGCCGGACCTTCTTGGTAGGGGTTGCTTCTGCTTGCTTAGCCCAGTTCTCTTACCAAAGATGTTCAAGCAAAGGCTTCAACAGATTGAGTGTTTGCAGGTTTTTAGACAGATTGTTGGAGACAATAAAATAATATTTTCTTGTTCTCCTAACCGTCATGGCAGAATAGATGTGACAGCTGAGAGCGAACGTGAAGTTGACGAGGAAGTTCGACGGCAGGATGCAAAATGGGGTTTGGAATCTGTGAACTTCAAAGCTGTAATGGTTAATTCTACCCCTCAGCTGTGTGATAGCTACAGAAACTCACGGTAAAAGGGTTGTACTGTCAGTGTGTTGTCAACGTTATGCTTTCACATTTAGATCATTTCATTGAAGAAAGAAGCAACATCACTCACCAATAGGAAGCTGATAGGGTTCTGAACTTATTTTCAAGCATTTATTCAACTTTATATACAAGTTAGTAAGTAACCATTAAAATATTATTAAGGCTGTATAGTGGTGCAGGCTATGAAAGTCATCAACATCAATGAGTAATTCCGTTCCTGTTGTTTTGAAGTGCTATCAGTTATATTATTGATAGCAGTGACTACAAGGCAGAATACAGGCCAGTTTAAGCTTGAAGGGTGGGGGTGGGGGGGGTTGAGGATCTCTTGATCTAAGAAAAAATCCTGAGGTCTTTGGCTGCCCTGATAGAAACATGAACAGTGATCAGTCTCTCATGTTGTAACGTCCTTCATCAACATCCCAATATTGAGGAGCAATACACAAACTAATGCTTCGATCACAGCGACAGCGTCTTTGCATTTTGGTACACCCGAAGTACATTCATTTCCAATGGAATGCTGCGTTTGCCGTGCAGCATTGCGTTGTAGAGGTGGTGCGTTCTGCGTGGTGCATATGTTTGTCACACCCTGATCTGTTTCACCTGTCCTTGTGATTGTCTCCACCCCCCCCCCAGGTGTCGCTTATTTTCCCCAGTGTATTTATCCCTGTGTTTCCTGTCTCTCTGTCAGTTCGTCTTGTATGTTTCCAAGTCAACCAGCGGTTTTCCATTTCGCCTGCTTTTTGCATTCTCCTTTTTTCTAGCCCTCCTGGTTTTGACCCTTGCCTGTTTCTGGACTGTGTAGCTGTCTGCCTTGACCACAAGCCTGTCTGCCTTGACCAATAGCCTGTCTGCCACTCTTACCTCTTGGACCATGATCTGGTTTAGACCTTTTTGCCTGTCCACGACCATTTGCTTGCCTACCCCTTTGGATTAATAAACAGTGTAAGACTCCAACCATCTGCCTCCTGTGTCTGCATCTGGGTCTTGCCTTGTGCCTTGATAATGTTGGATTTATCAAACGTGTGTGTCAAACTCTATGTGTAGACTATGTGTAGACTATGTGTAGACTATGTGTAGACTATGTGTCAAACTCTATGTGTAGACTATGTGTAGACTATGTGTAGACTATGTGTAGACTATGTGTAGACAGCTTGACAGAAATGGTAGCACAAGGTGAATGTTGAACTTTTGCTGCACACATATCCATATGATGCTGTGTACCATTTAGGGCAAAGACGCTGTAGGTGTGGTAGAGGCGTAAGGTATATAATTGCAGCATCAAGCCATTGCAGTGTGCCTCTATCCCTTATATGAGCAGAATAATAATAAAAATATGAAGTCCAGATGAAAGCACATCTAATGTGACCATAATCTAATTTGTGTTCTGCCTCGGAAAGTCGGCCCGGATTTCTCTCTTTGACACTTCATCTTGTTTCGTTTTCCCTTACTTATTAATTCTACATGCGAGGCCAGTTCACACATTCTGCTCTCCTCACACCATTAGGCTGTGCCTGTCATATAATAATAATATATGCCTGTCTTGTTTTAATAAGCACACAGTGGAAGGTTCTCTGACTATTCCACACCAGTCATTTGTCTTTGCTTCAATGAAGTTGTAGAGATATGTTTTTGTGTGTGTGTAGTATTTTTGATATCCACGTGATGACTGTTCGCAACCACTACCTGTTCTTCACAAAGGCCTATCAGACATGGGGGTCTTGTCTACCACATATTTCTTCACAGTTCTCTTCTTATATTTGGTGTGTTAATTGATATTCCCCCCTAAACACTGTCTATTCAGCTACACATGTTCCTAATGAGAACTCCAACCGTGGTTGAGCCTAACTACAATAGATCCAATTTCCATACATTGGAAGCTTTAAAGGCTCTTCAGAGGAAAACCTGGCTTTTCTCCACAGCAGTGTATAGTTCTCATATCACATGGTTAGTGATGGTTCCTAAGGCTATATTTACCCAGGCTAACTGTATCCCCTTTCATGGAAACTCAAGCCAATGAGGGATTTTTAAAATTTTAATAAGAGTGCCATTTGCAAGCGGTCTTGCTAGGATGCTGGACCAGGAACCACTAACAGAGAACTTGTTAATAACACACATCCACTACACACCACATGCTCCTTATATGGCACAAACCACCACACACTCCTAGGCTAGACCAGTATGTTCTGATAGAAAATGCTGGACCATGTCTGCCCACACAAAAAAATACTTCAGTTTACTATAGAATACTATAGTACTTCATATAGATTTCTGTAGTAAACTGTAGTAAATTGTAGAATCCTATACTTCACACTGTAGTATCCCGCAATCGTGTAGTGCTTGCAATAATATTACTGTGGAATACTGTACTCCACACTGTAGTATCCCTTGATTGATTTTATTGGACTATTTAAAAACACAATGAAACAACGTCTCTACAATGCATTTAGAAATTTGTTGAGAATTACACAAAACAAGTGTAAAATGTATTTCCATTGTGGTCCTAGTTCAAACATCAAAATTATTATACATTTACAGCTAACCCACATGAAAAAATACTATATTTTACTATGGTCTAAATACTGTAGTATTACTATATTTATATACTATAGCATTCAATGTGTGTTTTTTACTGACTTTAATGTAGTGTTCACTGTAGTGTTTTTGTATACATTACTGTCGTATTCACTGTAGTGTTTTTGTATACATTACTGTCGTATTTACTGTAGTGATTTTGCGAACATGACTGTAATATACTGTGGTATTTACTGTAGTGTTTTTAAGGACATGACTGTGGTATACTATAGTATTCAATGTAGTGTTTTTGCGGACATCTCAGACAATCGTAAATACTTAAGTCACATCATATAATTAATTTCAAATACCTAGTATATTTATGATTATCTGAGTAGAGCAAGCCACTATCTGGGTATGTATTATTGGTTGTCTGAGGATTGTTGATTATTTATACTGGTAAAGCCAAAAGGAACTACCAGATGGTTTTTAATCTTTGTACATCATTTCCTACTTGCTGACGTGGTTGCGGGGGAGGGCATTTCTACCAATCTCTATGGTCAAGTGTTGACGGAGAGCACTCGTGGCAGGTGTGCCCTCTATATAGCTCTATGGCAAGGTATTTCTACGGGCAGGTTCGAGAGTGCCTCCTTTCAATATGGATCCTTCACCCATACATAGCTGAGTAGTTGAGCACAACAAACAGCTCCCACAAACAACAACCAGTATGCATAATTGAAATGTGGAGCTTTTATCTTATAAAAGAGGATAAGAGAACTCCCTCACCATTGTTTTATTTAGTTTATATCGGCTGCTAATGGCTGTGTAATGCTAACGGCTCAGTCAAATAGACTCAAAATGGCTGTTTATCTGTTGTCTTTGGTACTTGTAGTGTTAATGGACACCTTGATAATTTTTGCACTTTTTGTGCATTGCTTTATGCTAACTAGGCCTGCTCTAGGGCTATGCTTGCTACTTTTGTTAGCTTTATTGTTTGTTTTCTTGCCATGTTATGCTATGTAACCATCGATAAATTAGCCTGTTTTGGCTTACCATGCTGCATGCTATTTCACCCCCTTTCTGGCCATTCATTATTAACTGCTGCTATATTTATGCATAGCTTCAACAATTTCTGCTTATTGCATTTGTATATTTCCATGGATTACTGCCATTAACAGCCAATTATTTATGTACACTACTGTTAAAAAGTTTGGGGTCACTTAGAAATGTCCTTGCTTTTGAAAGAAAAGCACACTTTTTGTCCATTACAATAACACCAAATTGATCATAAATACAGTGTAGACAATGTTAGTGTTGTGAATGACTATTGTACTGGGAAACAACTGATTTTTAATTGAATATCTACATAGGCGTGCAGAGTCCCATTATCAGCAACCATCACTCCTGTGTTTCAATGGCATGTTGTTAGCTAATCCAAGTTTATAATTTTAAAAAGCTAATTGATCATTAGAAAACCCTTTTGCAATTATGTTAGCACAACTGAAAACTGTTGTCCTGATTAAAGAAGCAATTAAACTATTACAATTAAAATAAAACTTTGTAGGTTTGATTACAGGCTCAAAATGGCCAGAAACAAAGACTTTCTTCTGAAATTTGTCAGTCTATTCTTGTTCTGAGAAAGGAAGGCTATTCCATGCGAAAAATTGTCAAGAAACTGAAGATCTCATACAATGTTGTGTACTACTCCCTTCACAGGACAGTGCAAACTGGCCCGAACCAGACTAGAAAGAAGAGTCGGAGGCCCCGGTGCACAGCTGGGCAAGAGAACAAGTACATTAGAGTGTCTAGTATGAGAAACAGACACCTCACAAGTCCTCTGCTGTTATAGCAGCAAAGGGGGGAACAACTCCATATTAATGCCCATGATTTTGGAATGGAGTGAGATGTTCAACAAGCACCTGTCCACATACTTTTGGTCATGTAGAATACACTTCCGGCGCCTAGGAAACTATAAAGTATTTTGTTTTTTTACGTGTTATTTCTTACATTGGTACCCCAGGTCATCTTAAGTTTCATTACATACAGTCAAGAAGAACTACTGAACATAAGAGCAGCGTCAACTCACCATCAGTACGACCAAGAATATGACTTTCGCGAAGCGGATCCTGTGTTCTGCCTTTCATCCAGGACAACGGAATGGATCCCAGCCGGCGACCCCAAAAAACGACTTTGAAAAAGGGGAAAACGAAGCGGTCTTCTGGTCAGACTCCGGAGACGGGCACATCGTGCACCACCTAGCATTCTCCTCGCCAATGTCCAGTCTCTTGACAACAAGGTTGATGAAATCCGAGCAAGGGTAGCATTCCAGAGGCTGTAACGTTCTTTGCTTCATGGAAACATGGCTCACTGGAGAGACGCTATCGGAGACTGTGCAGCCAGCTGGCTTCTCCATGCATCGCGCCGACAGAAACAAACATCTTTCTGGTAAGAAGAGGGGCGGGGCGTATGCTTTATGGTTAACGTGACGTGGTGTGGCCAAAACAACATACAGGAACTCAAGTCCTTCTGTTCACCTGATTTAGAATTCCTCATAATCAAATGTAGACCACATTATCTACCAAGGGAATTCTCTTCGATTATAATCACAGCCGTATATATTCCCCCTCAAGCAGACACATCGATGGCTCTGAACGAACTTTATTTGACTCTTTGCAAACTGGAGACAAAGTAGAATCTCAAGTCAACGGCTCAGACACAAGAGGTATGTGGCAGGGTCTACAGTCAATCACGGATTACAAAAAGAAAACCAGCACCGTCACGGACCAGGATGTCTTGCTCCCAGGCAGACTAAATAACTTTTTTGCCCGCTTTGAGGACAATACAGTGCCACTGACAGGGCCCGCAACTAAAACATGCGGACTCTCCTTCACTGCAGCTGACGTGAGGAAAACATTTAAACGTGTCAACCCTCGCAAGGCTGCAGGCCCAGACGGCATCCCCAGCCACGCCCTCAGAGCATGCGCAGACCAGCTGGCTGGTGTGTTTACGGACATATTCAATCAATCCCTATCCCAGTCTGTTGTTCCCACATGCTTCAAGAGGGCCACCATTGTTCCTGTTCCCAAGAAAGCTAAGGTAACTGAGCTAAACGACTACCGCCCCGTAGCACTCACTTCCGTCATCATGAAGTGCTTTGAGAGACTAGTCAAGGACCATATCACCTCCACCCTACCTGACACCCTAGACCCAGTCCAATTTGCTTACCGCCCAAATAGGTCCACAGACGATGCAATCTCAACCACACTGCACACTGCCCTAACCCATCTGGACAAGAGGAATACCTATGTGAGAATGCTGTTCATCGACTACAGCTCGGCATTTAACACCATAGTGCCCTCCAAGCTCGTCATCAAGCTCGACACCCTGCGTCTCGACCCCGCCCTGTGCAACTGGGTACAGGAAAATAACCTCACACTCAACGTCAACAAAACTAAGGAGATGATTGTGGACTTCAGGAAACAGCAGAGGGAACACCCCCCTATCCACATCGATGGAACAGTAGTGGAGAGGGTAGTAAGTTTTAAGTTCCTCGGCGTACACATCACAGACAAACTGAATTGGTCCACCCACACAGACAGCATCGTGAAGAAGGCGCAGCAGCGCCTCTTCAACCTCAGGAGGCTGAAGAAAATTTGGCTTGTCACCAAAAGCACTCACAAACTTCTACAGATGCAGAGAGCATCCTGCTGGGCTGTATCACCGCCTGGTACGGCAACTGCTCCGCCCACAACCGTAAGGCTCTCCAGGGGGTAGTGAGGTCTGCACAACGCATCACCGGGGGCAAACTACCTGCCCTCCAGGACACCTACACCACCCGATGTCACAGGAAGGCCATAAAGATCATCAAGGACAGCAACCACCCGAGCCACTGCCTGTTCACCCCGCTATCATCCAGAAGGCGAGGTCAGTACAGGTGCATCAAAGCTGGGACCGAGAGACTGAAAAACAGCTTCTATCTCAAGGCCATCAGACTGTTAAACAGCCACCACTAACATTGAGTGGCTGCTGCCAACACACTGACTCAACTCCAGCCACTTTAATAATGGGAATTGATGGGAAATGATGTAAAATATATCACTAGCCACTTTAAACAATGCTACCTAATATAATGTTTACATACCCTACATTATTCATCTCATATGTATATACTGTACTCTATATCATCTACTGCATCCTTATGTAATACATGTATCACTAGCCACTTTAACTATGCCACTTTGTTTACATACTCATCTCATACAGTATGTATATACTGCACTCAATACCATATACTGTATCTTGCCTATGCCGCTCTGTACCATCATTCATATATCTTTATGTACATATTCTTTATCCCCTTACACTTGTGTCTATAAGGTAGTAGTTTTGGAATTGTTAGCTATATTACTTGTTGGTTATTACTGCATTGTCGGAACTAGAAGCACAAGCATTTCGCTGCACAAGCATTTCGCTACACTCGCACTTCGCTACACTCGCACTAACATCTGCTAACCATGTGTATGTGACAAATAAAATTAGATTTGATTCATGTACAGATTACCTCAACTAGCCTGTACGCCCGCACACTGACTCAGTACCGGTGCCCCCTGTATATAGTCTCGTTATTCTTATTGTGTTACTTTTTATTATCACTTTTTATTTTAGTCTACTTGGTAAATATTTTCTTCTTCTTGAACTGCACTGTTGGTTAAGGGCTTGTAAAGTAAGCATTTCATGGTAAAGTCTACACTTGTATTCTGCGCATGTGCCAAATAAAGTTTGATTTGATTTGTATGCCTGGATAGGTAAAATAGAAATACTCAACACTATATAGGTAATATACTTAGAGCTGATGTGAGATGTGGAGAGAAGGAAAAGGAAAAACAGGTATAGCCTTGATATTTTAGACAGTTGTTGACAGTGGGTTCAACACTGAGCTGTCCTGTCTCAGGATGAAAAGTTGGTGAGTTGTAAGTTGGTGGTTGGAGATATCCCTCTAGTGGTGTTGGGTCTATGCTTTGGTAAAATAGGTGGGGTTATATCTTGCCTGTTTTGCCCTGTCTTACGGTATCGTTGGATGGGGCCACAGTGTCTCCGGACCCCTCCTATCTCATTCTCCAGTATTTATGCTGTAATAGTTTGTGTCGAGGGACTAGGGTCAGTGTGTTATATCTGGAGTATTTCTCCTGTCTTATCCGGTGTCCTGTGTGAATTTAAGTATGCTCTCTCTAATTCTCTCTCTCTCTTTCTTTATTTCTTTCTTTCTCTCTCTCGGAGGATCTGAGGACCATGCCTCATACCCTAGGACCATGCCTCAGGACTACCTGGCCTGATGACTCCATGTTGTTCCCAGTCCACCTGGTCGTGCTGCTGCTCCAGTTTCAACAGTTCTGCCTGCGGCTATGGAGCCCTGACCTGTTCACCGGACGTGCTACCTGTCCCAGACCTGTTTACAACTCTCTAGAGACAGCAGGAGCGGTAGAGATACTCTGAATGATCGGCTATGAAAAGCCAACTGACATTTACTCCTGAGGTGCTGACCTGTTACACCCTCTACAACCACTGTGATTATTATTATTTGACCCTGCTGGTCATCTATGAACATTTGAACATCTTGGCCATGTTATGTTATAATCTCCACCAGGCACAGCCAGAAGAGGACTGACCACCCCTCATAGCCTGGTTCCTCTCTAAGGTTCTTCCTAGGTTCTGGCATTTCTAGGGAGTTTTTCCTAGCCACGTGCTTCTACACCTGCATTGCTTGCTGTTTGGTGTATTAGGCTGGGTTTCTGTACAGCCCTTTGTGACATCAGCTGATGTAAGAAGGGCTTTATAAATGCATTTGATTTGATTGGATTTGATAATGTCTCCTGTATGAAACTCAGTCTGTAGCCTACCTACAGTAAACAGGGTTCACCTAACCAGCCAAACTGGTTCAGCCCTCAGCCATGATTTTAAAGAGCTCCTATCGCTCATATCCCATTTCAGCTGCTCCACCCAACACCCTGTTAACAGAAACATACAAACCCTCATCTCCTTTATTGCTTTTTCAGATACCTTGTCTGCATCCCAATTAGCACCATATTCCCTATATAGTCAATGGGCCCTTGTCAAAAGTAGTGACTATCAATGTAATAGGGTGCTATTTGAGATTCATGTTCTTTCTCCGTCTATTCACCAGTATGTTGAGAAATTGTTTATTTTATGTTCAGGAGGCTGAGGCGAGCACTTAAAATACAAGCAATATAATTTTACATGTCTTTGTGTTCATTTCTATCTATTACCTATACACATGAAAAATACCACTAAACTCAAACTTGAAACTTCAACCAACACCTTTGGAGTTGAAGCCATTGGCTTGAAACCATCCCAATAAAGCTTGCTTTATTGTTTACTTAATGTTAAACATCCTACATGGTAAGAATGTACCTACAGTCTGCATAGTTATGGTTCTGCTTGTATAAAGTGACAGAGCCAGTTGATGTATGACCTTAATCAAATGCAAATCTAAGTGGTACAAAACACTGCTGCTTTTTTCTCTACTTTGTAATATGTAAAACCCTCTCTGCTGTTATCTGAAGACAATCCCATCTCTCCTCTGTCACCGACAGGTCACCAGAAAAAACACTAACTTTGACAGCTAAACTATGCCTCCCATGATTACATTTCCCTGTGTCGTCGTATTAGTGGCTGTAGCCAGCGGCTGTAATACAGGGTTAATAGTATGCAAACCAAGGTAATGCAATAGAGGTTCGTTCCACCATGTGAGTATGTCAGAGAATAAGATATCACAGAGAGGTTTGACATTTGACTTTTTCTGTTTAAACTCAGGCTCATTCACATACTGTATGTTGTCTCAAATCAAATATTGCATTGCCACTGTTATCATTAATTCCTCAGGTGAGTGTGTGTGCATGTGTCTGTGGGAATGTGTGTGTGAGTGTGCCTGTGTGTGAGTGTGTTTGTGATACCCTTCTGTACAATACCACAGCTGTCCTTGACCCCTTTCCTGAGTTACCTGTGTGTCCACTTACTCATTCATACGTTATGAACACGTTACTTCGAAGACCTTTTATCTCCACGGAGCCCTGTGAAGCTGTCCGCAGGCGGAAACAACGTGTGGCTGTAACACAGAGTGGATCCATTTGGAGGAGTCTCTCCTCATGTAATTGCCCTCCGTTTCAAAAAAGGGATTAAAAGGATTTATTGAAAATCAGATCTCAGGTTATGGGCACTGGTTGACAGCGACAGAAAAATCTAGAATTTACCGTCTGCTTTTACTGCCGGATTTCAGGAATAATTGTTGCGGGACATGATGGTAAGTTAGCCGTTATAAACCTGTCCCCTATATAAATGACCTAATCAGGAGATCCCAGCGGTTATATGAATTGAAGCACTCATTCGTCTTCAAGGGCCTGTGTGTGCATATAAACCCACAACGACCAGCATATACTTCACGGTGGAAAGGGTGCCCCCGCTGTTTACAGAGTTAGAGGGAAATTGATGACTTTTTGCATGCTCAATCAACTGTGAAATGTCCATTTAATCATCGGTAAAACCCCCCCTGGTTTATTTGTGCGGCAGCATGGATTTACATTACCAAACATCCCCTGTATTAATCATGACTTCATCACTCAGGCCCACCGACAGGCTGCATAAACAACCTCACTGTCCTGTACTACCGTGTGTGTGTGTGCTACTAAAGTAGGTAGGGAAAACCCTGGACTAGGATTCACTCACCCCTCACTCTGTCCAGTAGAAATATTGAGTTATAGTGACACAGATTGCATTTTTCTGCTCTGAGGGCCTAAGGGGTTGTAAAATAGACTTCCCTCTAAGGAGAGGCACAATATAACTCACTCACATGGACCTTGACTTTCAAAAAGGAAAATAAAAGATTGATATTTTTAAAAGGAAACATAGACGAGATTAAACAAGAAAAGTATAAATGTCACAACAAAGATTCCATTTCATTCAAGACAGTTTGTCTGTAATTGACGATAGCCTATGTGTGCTTTTGTACTGTATCCTCAAATAAATGGGTTTGAATGTCAAAATAGTGTGACAAAAGGTAATGATTTGACACCTGAGATTTGCTAACTCTTTACTCACAAATATCCCAGCTGTCCCGCAACAACGAGATTTGTGAGGGATAAGCACCTTGCACATACAGTCCCCCACTTCACTCTATCTAGTTTAGCATATATCATAGTATGACGCACACTTTACCATCAACAATGAATCCTTCATCAAAGACTGAAGTGTAACTTTAATACTCTGCATGAGGAGCCATGTTACATTTGCCACTTTAAACAAGATGAATGGGTCAGGCGGCCATTTACATTCTCATACATTTTTATGACTGGGCCATGAAGTGAACTTGATGTATCACTAACAAGATAAATGACAGGCATAAAGCCTTGACAGCTCTGACTTTAAACAATCTTTCATTGGATGGCACTCTCTTTTACTTTTACAATGACACACTGCCTGCTTGTCTGTCTGTCTGTCTGTCTGTCTGTCTGTCTGTCTGTCTGTCTGTCTGTCTGTCTGTCTGTCTGTCTGTCTGTCTGTCTGTCTGTCTGTCTGTCTGTCTGTCTGTCTGTCTGTCTGTCTGTCTGTCTGTCTGTCTGTCTGTCTGTCTGTCTGTCTGTCTGTCTGTCTGTCTGTCTGTCTGTCTGTCTGTCTGTCTGTCTGTCTGTCTGTCTGTCTGTCTGTGTCTGCACATAGGCTCGGACGCACACATGCACGCAGGAACGACCGAAGCACAGACATACACAACACACACACATGAAAGGGAGCCCCCCTTCAGGTAGAGAAGTACATAGGTATTTGGTTTGTGTGTGGCGGCATCCCTCAATACCCGACTAGACCCTTTACGATTACCACAAAGAATTTCATATATTTCACATAACACGTGTCTGTGTGTGATGGGATACAGCTTCAGGGCTCTATTCAATCCGCATTGCGGAAATTCAGCGTTACAAACATGATTAACCTAACGTAGCGGGTGTAAAATAAACGCCCGAATCGAGATCCTACATACTGGTCTCCATTTCCGGAACATCCGGTTGTTGGGGACTCGGCAGAGGCTACAACGTGATTGGAATTTAAAGGCATCGTTCCTGCGTTAGCAGAGACTGCTTTCACTGCGTAATTCATTCCCTTTCATCTATGAAAATAAGATGATACTGGACTTCATTATCTACGATTTACTTCTGTTTTTTTAATCTCAGTAAAATTTATTTTACATTATGGCATTTATATTCCAAGAAAAAACGAAAAACGAAAATGCATTTTACAGTAGCCTACTGTATGTATTGCCTACCTAAAACATCTGTTAATACATTTGAAGTCCTTCAAAATATACTGAACAGAAATATTAACACAACATAAAGATCCCAGAAATGTTCCATATGCACAAAAATCTTATTTCACTCAAATTCTATGCACAAATTTGTTTATGTCCCTGTTAGTGAGAATTTCTCCTTTGTCAAGATAATCCAATGCACCTTCTGCTGGGGATAATAAAAGGCCACTCTAAAATGTGCAGTTTTGTCACACAACGAAATGAATGACACAATGTTTGGCATTGTAACAGACTTCAGTAGGAAAATGCTCACATTCGATAGCCAATGGCTTGCTGGAGAAATGTGCTCATCACAGATTAATCCTGGTTTCAACTGTACCGGGCAGATGGCAGACAAGGTATCTGTGACCAACAAATGCATATCTGTATTCCCAGTCATGGAAATCCATAAATTAGGGTCTAATGAATTTAAATTGACAGCTTTTCTTATATGAACTGTAACTCAGTAAAATCTTTTAAAATGTTGCATGTTACGTTTATATTTTTGTTCAGTGAAGAAACCACATATCCTAAAGTAGAATAGAAACGACACTGAATAAAAATATAAAGGCAACTTCTAAAGTGTTGGTCCCATGTTTCTGAAGCTGAAATAAAATATCTCAGAAATGTTCCATACACACCAAAAGCTTATTTCTCTCAAATTTTGTGCACAAATTTGTTTACATCCCTGTTATTGAGAATATCTCATTTGACAAGATAATCCACCCACCTGACAGGTGTGGCATATCAAGAAACTGATTAACTTCTTGCGTCGAGCCATCCCGGATCTGGGATCGTGACTACAGCCTCAAGCCCATTACCATAACGCAACGTTAACTATTCATGAAAATCGCAAATGAAATGAAATCAATATGCTAGCTCTCCAGCTTAGCCTTTTGTTAACAACACTGTCATCTCAGATTTTCAAAAATATGCTTCTCAACCATAGCAAAACAAGCATTTGTGTAACAGCATTGATAGTTAGCATAGCATTTAGCGTTAGCATTCAGCAGGCAACATTTTCACAAAAACCAGAAAAGCATTCAAATAAAATCATTTATCTTTGAAGAACTTCGGATGTTTTCAATGAGGAGACTCACAGTTAGATAGCAAATGTTCAGTTTTTCTTGAAAGATTATTTGTTTAGGAGAAATCGCTCCATTTTGTGCGTCACATTTAGCTACGAAAAAACCTGTATCCAGGATAGTGTAAATCTATCCGCAAGCTCATTAGCATAACACAACGTGAACTATTCATGAAAATCGCAAATGAAATGAAATCAATATGCTAGCTCTCAAGCTTAGCCTTTTGTTAACAACACTGTCATCTCAGAAAAAAATATGCTTCTCAACCATAGCAAAACAAGCATTTGTGTAACAGTATTGATAGCTATTGATAGCTAGCGTAGCATTTAGCGTTAGCACTCAGAAGACAACATTTTCACAAAAACCAGAAAAACATTCAAATAAAATCATTTACCTTTGAAGAACTTCGGATGTTTTCAATGAGGAGACTCTCAGATAGCAAATGTTCAGTTTTTCCTGAAAGATTATTTGTGCAGGAGAAATCGCTCCGTTTTCTGCGTCATGTTTGGCTACCAAAAAAAAAGCGAAAATTCAGTCATCAAAACGCCAAACTTTTTTCCAAATTAACTCCATAATATCGACTGAAACATGGTAAACGTTGTTTAGAATCAATCCTCAAGGTGTTTTTCACATATCTCTTCATGATATATCGTTCGTGGAAGTCTCCTCTCTCCTCTCAATCACTGGATGACTGCGTGCAGCTTGTATATTACGCAGCAATTTCAACAAAGGACACCGGGCGGACACCTGGTATATGTAGTATCTTATGGCCAATCTTCCAATGATATGCCTACAAATACGTCACAATGCTGCAGACACCTTGGTGAAACTATAGAAAGGGCAGGCTCATTCCTGGCGCATTCACAGCCATATAAGGAGACATTGGAAAACAGAGCCTCAAAAATCCTGCTCATTTCCTGTTTGAAGTTTCATCTTGGTTTCGCCTGTAGCATCAGTTCTGGGACACTCACAGATAATATCTTTGCAGTTTTGGAAACGTCAGAGTTTTTTCTTTCCAAAGCTGTCAATTATATGCATATTCGAGCATCTTTTTGTGACAAAATATTGTGCTTAAAACGGGCACGTTTTTTCATCCAATAATGAAATAGCGCCCCCATAGCTTCAACAGGTTAAACAGCATGATCATTACACAGGAACACCTTGTGCTGAGGACAATAAAATGTGCAGTTTTGTCACACAACACAATGCCACTGATTTGTCACGTTTTGAAGGAGTGTGCCATTGGCATGCTGATTTCAGGAATGTTCACCAGAGCTGTTGCCAGAGACTGTAATTTTAATTTATCTACCATAAGCCGCCTCCAACGTTGTTTTAGACAATTTGGCAGTACGCCCAACCCGCCTCCCAACCGCAAACCACATGTATGTTGTGTGGGCGAGCGGTTTCCTGATGTCAACGTTGTGAACAGATTACCCCATTGTGGCATTGTGGTTATGGTATGGGTGGGCATAAGCAATGGACAATGAACACAAATACATTTTATCAATAGCAATTTGAATGCACAGAGATACTGTGATGAGATCCTGAGGACCAATGTCGTGCCATTCATCCGCCGCCATCACCTCATGTTTTAGCATGATCATGCACGGCCCCATGTCGCAAGGATCTGTACACAATTCCTGGAAGCTGAAAATTCCATGTCACCCATTGAGCATGTTTGGGATGCTCTGAATCAACGTGTACAACAGCGTGTTCAAGTTCCCGCCAATATCCAGCAACTTCTCACAGCCATGGAAGAGGAGTGGGACACTTGACACAGGCCACAGGTCTGATCAACTCTATGTGAAGGAGATGTGTTGCACTGCATGAGGAAAATGGTGGTCACACTAGATACTGCCCCTACTTTTTTTAAAGGTATCTGTGACCAACAGATGCATATCTGTATAAGAATCCATAGATTAGGGCCTCATTTATTTATTTAAATTGACTGATTTCATTATATGAACAGTAACTCAGTAAAATCTTTGAAATTGTTACATATTTATATTTTTGTTCAGTATAGAAATAGTGTAGGCTACTCTGGGTGGGGTCACAGTAATTAGAATAATAGTGATCAAGAATGTTTTAAAGGAAACAAAAAACGTGTTTAATTTGTTCAAACAAGATACTAAATCATTCAAACAAGATAATTCCAAGACTCCAATTTTTTTGTCTTATTTTCTTTCTTGGGCTTCAGGGCTTCAGCGATATAGATTAAATAGAGCCCTTACTCAACATGCAAAGTGCACAGACATGTTTTGTTCTCTACCTAGCACCGAAAGACATTTAGCTGTAATGTTGTGATGTGATGTTAGCTGGTGAGGCAGTAGCCTGAAAGGCAGCTGAAAGCTTCCCTTCAAGGATTTCTGGAGAATGTGGCTTTCCAGCAAGGAAGAAACGAAGCTGGGTCGCAGGAAGAAATCCCTGGTAATAGGGATAGAGGAGGGTGGATGGAGCTGTCTGAAGGATTGGAGTGATGTAGGATGACGTCTCTCTCTCTCTCCCTCCTTCTTTCTCTCTCTCTTTCTCTGTCTTCCTCCCTCTCCTCTCTCTCCCTCTGTCTCTCTCTTGATAGATTTACAACTTGTGTTGGTTGTCTGTAACAATGGGAAAATTCGAGCAGATTAATCAGTCTCTGACAGACAGTCAGGTGGACAGACACTTTTACCCACCTAGACCGCAGATTAAAAATGGGCAAGTCAGTGTGCACGTCAGGACTGAGTGGATGGATACTCCTGCAGGCCTCAGCAGTAATTTACCAATGGCCTTGGCCCATTTGGTAACAGGTGAGCGAGGGGCGTTAAACACTCCGAATTATGTATAACCTGTTAAAGGTAATTTACTATTTTATTATACGGCCCACTCCACTTTTACAGTTGAAATATTTGCCACTTTTGATTGAACTGCTGAACACGAGTCGACCCGCAGGAGAGGGTACCTCTAGAATGACCCCATCCTGGCATCAGTCTGTTTATTGGGCCTGACTGGGCTGTGGTTAGTTAGATGATTGACTCAATGGTTTAGCAATGACCCATACAATCAGACAAAAACATTACCCACCAGTTGCTTAGGCAGGGCCAATTTGGGCACTCAAATAAGCTTTAAATGATCATAAAAGCATAGCCAGCCATATACCCTCCCAAGTGGTGCAGCAGTCCAAGGCACTGCATCTCAGTGCTAGAGGCGTCACACCGACACCCTGGTTCGAATCCAGGCTGTATCACATTCGGCCGTGATTGGGAGTCCCATAGGGCGGCACACAATTGGCCCAGCGTCGTCCGGGTTTGGCCGGTATAGGCCGTCATTGTAAATAAGAATTAGTTCTTAATTTTAACTGACTTGCTAAGTTAAATTAATTAGCTGTGTTTCTATCACACACAACATCTAACATTTCTCATTACAGACCAAATAGTCTTGCAGGTCTATGTACAGTAACTCCATGACACTTGCATTTAACATGTGACTCACATAGACCTACACATAATAAACAATAGGCATATCATTAATAGACTATGAGACTAGAACATATTGCCCTGATATAACAGTAATAATCACAATAGGTATTTCATTAATAGACTATGAGACTAGAACATATTGCCCTGATATAACAGTAATAATCACAATAGGCATATCATTAATAGACTATGAGACTAGAACATATTGCCCTGATATAACAGTAATAATCACAATAGGCATATCATTAATAGACTATGAGACGAGAACATATTGCCCTGATATAACAGTAATAATCACAATAGGCACTTCATTAATAGACTATGTGACTAGAACATATTGCCCTGATATAACAGTAATAATCACAATAGGCATATCATTAATAGACTATGAGACTAGAACATATTGCCCTGATATAATAGTAATAATCACAATAGGCACTTCATTAATAGACTATGAGACTAGAACATATTGCCCTGATATAACAGTAATAATCACAATAGGCATATCATTAATAGACTATGAGACTAGAACATATTGCCCTGATATAACAGTAATAATCACAATAGGCATATCATTAATAGACTATGTGACTAGAACATATTGCCCTGATATAACAGTAATAATCACAATAGGCATATCATTAATAGACTATGAGACTAGAACATATTGCCCTGATATAATAGTAATAATCACAATAGGCACTTCATTAATAGACTATGTGACTAGAACATATTGCCCTGATATAACAGTAATAATCACAATAGGCATATCATTAATAGACTATGAGACTAGGACATATTGTAACGTCGTTCTTCGTTTGTCAAAAGAGAGTCGGACCGAAATGCAGCGTGGTGGTTACTCATGACTTTAATGAAAAAGTGACACATGAAATAACTATACAAATACGAAAACAACAAACGGAATGTGAAACCTAATTACAGCCTATCTGGTGAAACTACACAGAGACAGGAACAATCACCCACGAAATACACAGTGAAACCCAGGCTACCTAAATACGGTTCCCAATCAGAGACAACGAGAATCACCTGACTCTGATTGAGAACCGCCTCAGGCAGCCAAGCCCTACACAGCCGCAATCCCAAATACTACAAACCCCAATACGAAATTACAACATATAAACCCATGTCACAGCCTGGCCTGACCAAATATATAACGAAAACACAAAATACAATGACCAAGGCGTGACAGAACGCCCCCCCCCTAAGGTGCGGACTCCCGGACGCACCTCAAAACCATAGGGAGGGTCCGGGTGGGCGTCTGTCCATGGTGGCGGTTCCGGCTCGGGACGTGGACCCCACTCCATTAAAGTCATAGTTCCTCCCCTTCGCGTCCTGGGATAAACCACCCTCGCCGCCGACCATGGCCTAATAGTCCTCACCCAGAACCCCACTGAACTGAGGAGCAGCTCGTGACTGAGGGGCAGCTCAGGACTGAGGGACAGCTCGGACTGAGGGGCAGCTCGGGACTGAGGGGCAGCTCGGGACTGAGGCAGCTCGGGACTGAGGGGCAGCCCGGAACTGAGGGGAAGCCCAGTACTGAGAGAAAGCCCAGTACTGAGAGGAAGCCCAGTACTGAGAGGAAGCCCAGTACTGAGATGAAGCTCAGGCAGGTAGTAGGCTCCGGTAGATCCTGGCTGGCTCGCAGATCTGGAAGATTCTGGTTGACTGGCAGATCTGGAAGAGACTGGTTGACTGGCAGATCTGGAAGAGACTGGTTGACTGGAAGATCTGGAAGAGACTGGTTGACTGGCAGATCTGGAAGAGACTGGTTGACTGGCAGATCTGGAAGAATCTGGTTGACTGGCAGATTTAGAAGATCATGGCTGACTGGCGGATCTAGCTGCTCTATGCAGACTGACAGCTCCTTGCAGACTGACAGCTCTGGCTGCTCCATGCAGGCTGACAGCTCCTTGCAGACTGACAGCTCCTTGCAGACTGGCAGCTCTTTGCAGACTGACAGCTCTTTGCAGACTGACAGCTATGGCTGCTTCATGCAGACTGACAGCTCTGGCTGCTTCAAACAGACTGACAGCTTTGACTGCTCCATGCAGGCTGACAGCTCTGACGGCTTCATACAGACTGACAGCTCTGGCTGCTTTATGCAGACTGACAGCTCTGACTGCTCCATGCAGGCAGACAGCACCCTGCAGACTGGCAGCTCCTTGCAGACTGGCAGCTCTTTGCAGACTGACAGCTCTGGCTGCTTCATGCAGACTGACAGCACCTTGCAGACTGACAGCTCCCTGCAGACTGGCAGCTCAGGCTGCTCCGAACAGGCAGGAGGCTCCAGCAGCGCTGTAGAGGAGGAAGGCTCTCATAGCGCTGAACAGGCGGGAGACTCCGACAGCGCAGGAGAGGAGAAATGCTCTGATAGCGCTGAACAGGCGGGAGACTCCGACAGCGCAGGAGGGAAGGAAGGCTCTGGCTGTGCTGAACAGGCAAGGCGCACAGAAGGCCTGGTGCGTGGTGCTGGAACTGGTGCTACAGGATCGAGGACACGTACAGGAAGCCTGGTGCGGGGAGCTGCTACCGGAGGACTGGTGTGTGGAGGTGGCACTGGATAGACCGGACCGTGCAGGAGCACTGGAGCTCTTGAGCACCTAGCCTGCCCAACCTTACCTGGATCGATGCATGCCCACGCTAGCCCGGCCAATACGAAGGGCTGGTATGAACCGCACCGGGCTATGCACCCGCACTGGAAACACCATGTGCTCCATAGCATAACACGGTGTCTGCCCGGTCTCTCTAGCCCACCGGTAAGCACAGGGAGTTTGCGCAGGTCTCCTACCTGGCATAGCCATACTCCCTTTAAGCCCCCCAATAATTTTTTTGGGCTGCTTTTCGGGCTTCCATCCGCGTCGCCGTGCTGCCTCCTCATACCAGCGCCTTTTCCGCTTTTCCGCCTCTAGTTCTTCCTTGGGACGGAAATATTCTCCAGGCTGAGCCCAGGGTCCTCTTCCGTCTAATATCATCTCCCAAGACCAGAAGTCATTATATCGCTGCTCCTCACGATTAACAGGGAGAGTAGGCTCAGGTCTGACTCCTGACTCTGCTACTCTCTCCCTGAGCCCTCCTCCAATAAATATTTGGGGTTGACTTTCGGGTTTAGCTCTGCGCCGCCGTGTCTTTCTTTTCGACTCCATTCGCCTATAGCCCCCTTCGCACTGCTCCAGCGAATCCCAGGCGGGCTCCGGCATTCTCTGTGGGTCGGCCGCCCACCTGTCTATTTCTTCCCACGTCGTATACTCCAAGCCTCTGCTGTCCATAACGTCCTCCCTTCGCTGCTGCCTGTTAACACGCTGCTCGGTCCGAGTGTGGTGGGTGATTCTGTAACGTCGTTCTTCGTTTGTCAAAAGAGAGTCGGACCGAAATGCAGCGTGGTGGTTACTCATGACTTTAATGAAAAAGTGACACATGAAATAACTATACAAATACGAAAACAACAAACGGAACGTGAAACCTAATTACAGCCTATCTGGTGAAACTACACAGAGACAGGAACAATCACCCACAAAATACACAGTGAAACCCAGGCTACCTAAATACGGTTCCCAATCAGAGACAACGAGAATCACCTGACTCTGATTGAGAACCGCCTCAGGCAGCCAAGCCTATACAACACCCCTACTCAGCTGCGATCCCAAATACTACAAACCCCAATACGAAATTACAATATATAAACCCATGTCACACCCTGGCCAAATATATAACGAAAACACAAAATACAATGACCAAGGCGTGACACATATTGTCCTGATATAACAGTAATAATCACAATAGGCATATCATTAATAGACTATGTGACTAGAACATATTGCCCTGATATAACAGTAATAATCACAATAGGCATATCATTAATAGACTATGAGACTAGAACATATTGCCCTGATATAACAGTAATAATCACAATAGGCATATCATTAATAGACTATGAGACTAGAACATATTGCCCTGATATAACAGTAATAATCACAATAGGCATATCATTAATAGACTATGAGACTAGAACATATTGCCCTGATATAACAGTAATAATCACAATAGGCATATCATTAATAGACTATGAGACTAGAACATATTGCCCTGATATAACAGTAATAATCACAATAGGCATATCATTAATAGACTATGAGACTAGAACATATTGCCCTGATATAACAGTAATAATCACAATAGGCATATCATTAATAGACTATGAGACGAGAACATATTGCCCTGATATAACAGTAATAATCACAATAGGCATATCATTAATAGACTATGAGACTAGAACATATTGCCCTGATATAACAGTAATAATCACAATAGGCATATCATTAATAGACTATGAGACTAGAACATATTGCCCTGATATAACAGTAATAATCACAATAGGCATATCATTAATAGACTATGAGACTAGAACATATTGCCCTGATATAACAGTAATAATCACAATAGGCATATCATTAATAGACTATGAGACTAGAACATATTGCCCTGATATAATAGTAATAATCACAATAGGCATATCATTAATAGACTATGAGACTAGAACATATTGCCCTGATATAATAGTAATAATCACAATAGGCACTTCATTAATAGACTATGAGACTAGAACATATTGGAGGGACAGAGTGCGAGTGGAAGAAGCGTGTTTCATGAATTCTGAAAGTGTTGAATAAAAACAGTGTTGTAGTACTGATCATTGTCTCTGAATGTACTGAATCTGTCTTTAAGGCCCTCAATTAGATCAACACAATCAGTGATTGATATAGAGGGGGACTGGATGCCCTTCATGGCAAATCAGTGATTTCAAATAACGACAATAACGCCCATACCTATGTCCCTGTTACCAGCGTGTGATTCCCAGGACCATCCATCATAAAAAGTATTTACGTATGACTGTGAGTCGCTTTGGATAAAAGCGTCTGCTAAATGGCATATGTTATTATATATATTATATTATTGTTTGTTTTTCAGGTAAATAATCAAGCAGAATTCCAGGTCATTACTTCAGCCTAAGCGCATCACTGGATTTGATGTAAGATGTTCTTGAGTGCATCTGTCAAATAAAATGTATTATTACTATTATTATTTATTATTGTCAATATATCAATTGAATTTGACCACCCCCTCCCTAATGCTTGCTATGAATTCCATCTAATGGTGTATGCATATTCAGGCCAGTGCTTGAGTTGGACTGAAGAACCGTAGGTGCAGGAACTCATTTTGAGTGCCTGTACTGTTTATATTTAGTAGGTGCAGGAACTCATTCTGAGTGCCTGTACTGTTTATATTTAGTAGGTGCAGGAACTCATTCTGAGTGCCTGTACTGTTTATATTTAGTAGGTGCAGGAACTCATTTTGAGTGCCTGTACTGTTTATATTTAGTAGGTGCAGGAACTCATTCTGAGTGCCTGTACTGTTTATATTTAGTAGGTGCAGGAACTCATTCTGCGTGTCTGTACTGTTTATATTTAGTAGGTGCAGGAACTCATTCTGAGTGCCTGTACTGTTTATATTTAGTAGGTGCAGGAACTCATTCTGAGTGCCTGTACTGTTTATATTTAGTAGGTGCAGGAACTCATTTTGAGTGCCTGTACTGTTTATATTTAGTAGGTGCAGGAACTCATTCTGAGTGCCTGTACTGTTTATATTTAGTAGGTGCAGGAACTCATTTTGAGTGCCTGTACTGTTTATATTTAGTAGGTGCAGGAACTCATTCTGAGTGCCTGTACTGTTTATATTTAGTAGGTGCAGAAACTCATTTTGAGTGCCTGTACTGTTTATAAAAGCGTCTGCTAAATGGCATATATATATATATATATATATATTTAGTAGGTGCAGGAACTCAAGCAGAAGAACATTTGAGGTGCAGTCAAGTACTGTGCTTAGGTAAAAAGACAAATAATGTCCCATTTGGATCACTGACAACTAGAGCATTGGGTGCCCATACCTACGTCCCTGTTACCAATGTTTGTGTGTTTGTGAGCTTTCTTTAAGAAGCGATGAAGTCGTCTTTTTTATCAGGTGTCCGAGAGTGGCGGGGGTGAGACGGGGGAAACAGGAAGTAAAACAGAGGGCCATTGTTTAGGTGTTCAGGATGAGGCCTGTAATTAACACCCTAATGGCCGCTTCCAGACGGGAGATTAAAGGTAGGGAGAGAGAGAGAGAGAGAGAGAGAGAGAGAGAGAGAGAGAGAGAGAGAGAGAGAGAGAGAGAGAGAGAGAGAGAGAGAGAGAGAGAGAGAGAGAGAGAGAGAGAGAGAGAGAGAGGGAGTGGGGGAGAGAGAGAAGCCAGCAGAACAGCCCACCTCAGCCCCCTACCAAAGTCTTGACACCCCAGCAGAACAGTCCACCCCAGACCCTGATCATATCTTCAATATCACAGCAGGACAGACAAATGAAGAACCCCAAGCCCAGGGGATCCCACCCCCTCTGAACACCCCCCTAACAGCCACCATGATAGCCCTCCTGACAACCCCCCACACTCACTGAGGACATACGCAAGCCATAGATTGTACTCCTTATGGACTCAAACAGGAAATATATACAAGAAAAAAACACTTTTTCCCAAACACACAGTGTCTAAACTCTGGTGTCCAAACACCCAGCGCACCCTAGATCTTCTGTCTGAGGACCAACTAGGGCTCCTGAGTGGCGCAGCGGTCTAAGGGACTGCATCTCAGTGCAAGAGGCGTCACTACAGTCCCTGGTTCGGATCCAGGCTGTATCACATCTGGCCGTGATTGGGAGTCACATAGGGTGGTGCACAATTGTTCCAGCACTGTCTGGGTTTGGCTGGTCGTTGTAAATAAGAATTTGTTCTTAACTGAATTGCCTAGTTAAATAATACACACAGGCACAAATGACCTGAGAGCACTGAAAAAGCTTCTTCTACATTCCCCACACAAGTGGTTGTCTCTACCATGAAAATAATTCCACCTTGCTATCATACAGTGGGTAAATGCAAGTAGTGACTGAGCCAAATGTTTACCTGGCCCACCACTCCACCCTGGACTTGAACAGCCTTTACGACCAGGTCCACTTATTAAAGGCAGCAGTGCTCACCTTCGCCTGGACCCTAAAGGACATCACCCTCAACCGCAGCTCCAACACCTTACACAGGAGCAACAGATCAATAGACACCCCGTCCAGACCAGCGAGACACTTTCCCAGACCCCCCCCCCACACACACACATAGAGGACCCATGCCGAGAGGACCTACATCAAGACCACAGCGCTCCACCCACACCCAACCAATCAACATCCCCCCAAGTCAACCAATGCCCACACCCCATTTAGGCCCCCTCAGATCATACCTATGCCCCTCCTGCCCACAACATGCCCCCCACTCCCGCAAAGAGGGCCTCAACATGAAAGTCACACATACACCCAGGCCGTGAGCAGGCAAACAGGCCCAACCCCCACTCTTACACTAGCCCAAGCCAATGGCATGTAGCAGATGCTCAGCAGGCTCTGCTCACACTTACTGGTCTGGGTCCAAACCACACGACTAAATACATTGGACACTTTATGGAACACAAAGTCTTCACTATCTCATCCTGGAAAATCCAAAGCTTGAGGCCTTTGGCCTAAAGAGCAGGAACCTGGACTTCATTAAAGAAAACGGAAATACAGACATTGTCATCCTACAAGAAACATGGTATAGAGGAGACGGACCCATTGAATCAGGGCCTATAGTGATGCCTCTTGCACTGAGATGCAGTGCCCTAGACCGCTATGCCACCCGGGAGCCCAGAATTCATGACCACTGTGACTGACCCAAACTTAAGGAACGCTTTGACTATGTACGGACTCAGTGAGCATAGCCTTGCTATTGGGAAAGGCCGCTGTAGGCGGACCTGGCTCTCAAGAGAAGTCAGGCTTTATGCTCACGGCCCATAAAATGAGGTGGAAACTGAGCTGCACTTCCTAATCTTCTGCCAAATGTATGACCATATTAGAGACACATACTTCCCTCAGATTGCACAGATCCACAGAGAATTTGAAAACAAACCCAACTTTGATAAACTCCCATATCTTCTGGGTGAAATACCACAGTGTGCCATCACAGCAGCAAGATTTGTGACCTGTTTCCACAAGAAGAGGGCAACCAGTGAAGAACAAATAGCATTTTAAATACAACCCATATTTATGTTATTTTCCCTTTTGTACTTTAACTATTTTCATATCGTAACAACACTGAAACATAAAATGACATTTGAAATGTCTTTATTCTTTTGGAACCTCTATGACTGTAATGTTTACTGTTAATTTTTATTGTTTATTTCACTTGTTTATTATCTACTTCACTTGCTTTGGCAATGTTAACATATGTTTCCCATGCCAATAAAGCCCTTAAATTGAAATTGAATTTAAATGAGAGAGAGAGAGAGAGAGAGAGAGAGAGAGAGAGAGAGAGAGAGAGAGAGAGAGAGAGAGAGAGAGAGAGAGAGAGAGAGAGAGAGAGAGAGAGAGAGAGAGAGAGAGAGAGAGAGAGAGAGAGAGAGAGAGAGAGAGAGAGAGAGAGAGGGAGTGGGGGAGAGAGAGAAGCCAGCAGAACAGCCCACCTCAGCCCCCTACCAAAGTCTTGACACCCCAGCAGAACAGTCCACCCCAGACCCTGATCATATCTTCAATATCACAGCAGGACAGACAAATGAAGAACCCCAAGCCCAGGGGATCCCACCCCCTCTGAACACCCCCTAACAGCCACCATGATAGCCCTCCTGACAACCCCCACACTCACTGAGGACATACGCAAGCCATAGATTGTACTCCTTATGGACTCAAACAGGAAATATATACAAGAAAAAAACACTTTTTCCCAAACACACAGTGTCTAAACTCTGGTGTCCAAACACCCAGCGCACCCTAGATCTTCTGTCTGAGGACCAACTAGGGCTCCTGAGTGGCGCAGCGGTCTAAGGGACTGCATCTCAGTGCAAGAGGCGTCACTACAGTCCCTGGTTCGGATCCAGGCTGTATCACATCTGGCCGTGATTGGGAGTCACATAGGGTGGTGCACAATTGTTCCAGCACTGTCTGGGTTTGGCTGGTCGTTGTAAATAAGAATTTGTTCTTAACTGAATTGCCTAGTTAAATAATACACACAGGCACAAATGACCTGAGAGCACTGAAAAAGCTTCTTCTACATTCCCCACACAAGTGGTTGTCTCTACCATGAAAATAATTCCACCTTGCTATCATACAGTGGGTAAATGCAAGTAGTGACTGAGCCAAATGTTTACCTGGCCCACCACTCCACCCTGGACTTGAACAGCCTTTACGACCAGGTCCACTTATTAAAGGCAGCAGTGCTCACCTTCGCCTGGACCCTAAAGGACATCACCCTCAACCGCAGCTCCAACACCTTACACAGGAGCAACAGATCAATAGACACCCCGTCCAGACCAGCGAGACACTTTCCCAGACCCCCCCACACACACACATAGAGGACCCATGCCGAGAGGACCTACATCAAGACCACAGCGCTCCACCCACACCCAACCAATCAACATCCCCCCAAGTCAACCAATGCCCACACCCCATTTAGGCCCCCTCAGATCATACCTATGCCCCTCCTGCCCACAACATGCCCCCCACTCCCGCAAAGAGGGCCTCAACATGAAAGTCACACATACACCCAGGCCGTGAGCAGGCAAACAGGCCCAACCCCCACTCTTACACTAGCCCAAGCCAATGGCATGTAGCAGATGCTCAGCAGGCTCTGCTCACACTTACTGGTCTGGGTCCAAACCACACGACTAAATACATTGGACACTTTATGGAACACAAAGTCTTCACTATCTCATCCTGGAAAATCCAAAGCTTGAGGCCTTTGGCCTAAAGAGCAGGAACCTGGACTTCATTAAAGAAAACGGAAATACAGACATTGTCATCCTACAAGAAACATGGTATAGAGGAGACGGACCCATTGAATCAGGGCCTATAGTGATGCCTCTTGCACTGAGATGCAGTGCCCTAGACCGCTATGCCACCCGGGAGCCCAGAATTCATGACCACTGTGACTGACCCAAACTTAAGGAACGCTTTGACTATGTACGGACTCAGTGAGCATAGCCTTGCTATTGGGAAAGGCCGCTGTAGGCGGACCTGGCTCTCAAGAGAAGTCAGGCTTTATGCTCACGGCCCATAAAATGAGGTGGAAACTGAGCTGCACTTCCTAATCTTCTGCCAAATGTATGACCATATTAGAGACACATACTTCCCTCAGATTGCACAGATCCACAGAGAATTTGAAAACAAACCCAACTTTGATAAACTCCCATATCTTCTGGGTGAAATACCACAGTGTGCCATCACAGCAGCAAGATTTGTGACCTGTTTCCACAAGAAGAGGGCAACCAGTGAAGAACAAATAGCATTTTAAATACAACCCATATTTATGTTATTTTCCCTTTTGTACTTTAACTATTTTCATATCGTAACAACACTGAAACATAAAATGACATTTGAAATGTCTTTATTCTTTTGGAACCTCTATGACTGTAATGTTTACTGTTAATTTTTATTGTTTATTTCACTTGTTTATTATCTACTTCACTTGCTTTGGCAATGTTAACATATGTTTCCCATGCCAATAAAGCCCTTAAATTGAAATTGAATTTAAATGAGAGAGAGAGAGAGAGAGAGAGAGAGAGAGAGAGAGAGAGAGAGAGAGAGAGAGAGAGAGAGAGAGAGAGAGAGAGAGAGAGAGAGAGAGAGAGAGAGAGAGAGAGAGGAGGGAGAGACAGAGAGATGGAAAGAAGAGAGAGAGAGAGAGAGAGAGAGAGAGAGAGAGAGAGAGAGAGAGAGAGAGAGAGAGAGAGAGAGAGAGAGAGAGAGAGGGGTGTTAAGGAAGAGAGAGAGAGAGAGAGAGAGAGAGAGAGAGAGAGAGAGAGAGAGAGAGAGAGAGAGAGAGAGAGAGAGAGAGAGAGAGAGAGAGAGAGAGAGAGAGAGAGACTCATCATGGAAAGCCCTACTTCTGTTTTGTAAACTGGCCAACTGTTATATGTTGGGCCTTAGTAGCTGCGTTCTCTCAGTCCTCCCCAGTCCCCCTGTATGATTAATGACATGTGGCCAGGCTGTGTGGAAGCCTTGTAATTAGCTGCGGGCTGATTTAAAGACAAGTAAACCAGTGGTGATAACCCGGCTCTGGTTCTCTGTTTCTCCCCAGCTACCCCTGGCATGTGGAAGCTCTTACTGCCAATGTTGCAGAAAACAGACCAGCATTGAGTATGATGAATGTAGTCTCCAACAGGCGCATACAGGGCCTAATTTAAAACTATTTAGCATGTGACATATTGGCATTGTGCTCTCTCTGTCTCCCTCTGTTCATGTTCTGTGCTTTGGCACCGCCGTCCAAGAGTTTCCAAGGGGGCTGTTGTTTTGAAACGGCAAATTGGTGAATTGCTTGGCAAATTGGTGAAAAAAGTTTTGTCCCGCTGGCGAGCTATTTTCTGCTCCCCTTGGTCTTTTACATTTTTTTCTGATTGTTTATGTTCCAAGCATTTGCATTTTAGATGTTAACGAAAGGGGGCAGCTGGCAGAGTGCCACCAGAATTAGTCAACATCCGAATGACAGAGTTTGCGCTTTCCAACTCTTAGACAGGAGGACTGCGTCTCTTGGAGTCTTGGCCGGGGATGGACAGCATTACTCTGGATTTACCTTAAGCTGTAAAATACACGAAGAGTTAGCCAAGGCATGACAACGTCTCCTCCCTATCTCTCTTACAGAGGCCCGGATGGCCAAGACGAGCCACACAGCCATCCAAAGTCTTGTCTCTGTGTTTTCACAGATGGGATAAAACTGATGGAGCAGAGAATGAAGGATTGTCAGTGTCAGATTTTGTACAATGGTACAGAGGATGTTGAAATTCCTGATGAGAAGAACTGTTGGTGATTAAAGAGGAATTATCATTACTACTATTGGGTGGATTTATTAGATATGCCACCCTTCTGGAAAATAATAAAATAGTTCTTCATTTTCTTTATTCTGTGATTTAAGAATATACAGCTGTTCTACTCCTAATAATGAATGCAAGGACATTCTTGGGCAAACAACAAAAAGTCAATTTTTCCAATGTGTGTAGGTGGTAGAAGTTAGCGATGTGGATTTAATCATGTACTGCAACCTAATGTGGGCTAAGTGAAAAATGTGCCAGAGATGAGACTCCCTGCATATGTGTGTGTGTATGTGAGACTGTGTGCGTGTGTGGTTGACACTGTGTGTGACACTGTGTGTGTCCATCCCTTGCCGTAAGGGGTGTGAGGAACCACACACCCTGCTCCTCCTCTCACCCCCTCCTATAATTAGGTTGGTTAACATAGGCTTACTGCTGTGTGTGTGTGTGTGTGTATATATATTGCCGTGTATGCAGTCATGTTGACCAGGGCTTTAATCATGTTACTATTGAGTTGCTGTTCCTTCACAGCCCCAGGTGATGTGTTTAGGTTCAGAGTTATGGTCCTGACCTATAAGAGGAAATAAGCCATGGACACAAGTTGGTTCTCCGTCTCCTCTCTATCCATGTGAAAATATTTAGCAAGTGGGGCGACAACTGTGTGAGAAATAGAACGAGGCAACAGTGTTCTTCAGAAGTACAGAAGGAAGGACAGAGAGGAGAGGGTTGCAGCGTACTAACGTTAGCCTGGCTGTTTGGCTACCTGGCTGTTTGGCTACCTGGCTGTTTGGCTGCCTGGCTGTTTGGCTACCTGGCTGTTTGGCTGCCTGGCTGTTTGGCTGCCTGGCTGTTTGGCTATTTGGCTGTTTGGCTGCCTGGCTGTTTGGCTGCCTGGCTGGTTGGCTGCCTGGCTGGCTGCCTGGCTGTTTGGCTGCCTGGCTGCTTGGCTGCCTGGCTGTTTGACTGCCTGGCTGTTTGGCTGCCTGGCTGCCTGGCTGCCTGGCTGTTTGGCTGCCTGGCTGTTTAGCTATTTGGCTGGTTGGCTGCCTGGCTGTTTGGCTACCTGGCTGTTTGGCTGCCTGGCTGGTTGGCTACCTGGCTGGTTGGCTGCCTGGCTGTTTGGCTGCCTGGCTGGTTGGCTACCTGGCTGGTTGGCTGCCTGGCTGGTTGGCTGCCTGGCTAGTTGGCTACCTGGCTGGTTGACTGCCTGGCTGGTTGGCTACCTGGCTGGTTGCCTGGCTGGTTGGTTGGCTACCTGGCTGGTTGGCTACCTGGCTGGTTGGCTGCCTGGCTGGTTGGCTACCTGGCTGGTTGGCTGCCTGGCTGGTTGGCTGCCCAGCTGGTTGGCTGCCCGGCTGGTTGGCTGCCCAGCTGGTTGGCTACTTGGCTGGTTGGCTACCTGGCTGGTTGCCTGCCTGGCTGGTTGGTTGGCTACCTGGCTGGTTGGCTACCTGGCTGGTTGGCTGCCTGGCTGGTTGGCTACCTGGCTGGTTGGCTACCTGGCTGGTTGGCTGCCTGGCTGGTTGACTGCCCGGCTGGTTGGCTGCCCGGCTGGTTGGCTGCCTGGCTGGTTGGCTGCCTGGCTGGCTGGGTGGGTGGCAGTCCATTAGGCATGATAGACATTTCACTTACCAAAGTCAAATATAACAGTCTAGTATTCATTAATATAAGGTAAAGGGGGCTGGGGGAATCAAACCCACCATCTGGTTAAAACGACAGTATAATCTACAACTCATGATTAGGTCTAAGGAGTGGAATTTCACTTTAATCTTTTTCAGGGCTCGAAATTTCCATCTGCACTGTGCAGCACATCATTTTTCTTCAAGACAAATGTGCTGTTTTTAATGTTCCAAAATTAGATCAGAAGAAAACGATTAATCATGTCATGGCCTGGGAAAGGAAACAAAGATCTGATTTCCCTCCCTCCCTCTCCCTTTCTCCTTCTCTCTTCTTCTCCCTCCTTATCCACAAACCCCACCCCTTTCTTTTTCTCCATCCCTCACCCAAACTTTCTCTCTCTCTCTCTCTCTCTCTCTCTCTCTCTCTCTCTCTCTCTCTCTCTCTCTCTCTCTCTCTCTCTCTCTCTTTCTCTCTCTCCAAGTCCCTCCACTCTATCTATTTTCTTCCCGCCCTCATTCCTTCCTCTCTTACTCTCTTTCTCTCTGTTCTGGACAGTGTTCCAACACCATCCTTCTCTTCCTCGCAATTGTTTTTCTCTCCCACTCAGCCCTGACTTCAAAAGATAAGATATGTGGGCTTCTTTGGGGATGATTAATACGAGATGACGACACATATTCAATTAGCATAGCCATCGCTCTTCTCCTCCGCCGCCCTCCAGCACCAAACAACAGATGGTGGTCTATTTGTACGTGACACCAACATAACCACAATCTACCACAACCACAAGAGGGACAGAGAGAGAGACAGTGGGGATAGAGAAAAAGAGAGAGAGATAGACAGAGAGAGAGACTGCAAGTCACTGGGGCCGCAAATTAGCGAGGGCCACACAACTGTCAGGTGCTGGGTGCAGCCGGCCCTGGCTGACAGTTGTAGCCTATTACCAGAACATTGATGTTTTCACAGAGTGACAAAAAGGAATCCTCTTCTCCCCCCCTCCACCGTTACAGAGGACCTGTCTGTCTGTCAGCCGGCTCTCAAGTCATAACAAATCACTGGCACTCTGCTGAGGCTGAGCGCGAGAGGGGAGCGTCAGGGGAGATGAATGACCTGTAGGCCTTTGAAGTGCTTTGGCAGTTCAGATGGCTCAGTGGCGCTGACAGAGAAATATACACAACAGCGTTACCAATAATGAGAACATTAAACATTCCTGCTTCTTGACAGGCTGACAGAACAGCCCAGCCTGCCATCAATCATCTTCACAGCCATAACCTTGACAATTAGTGTCCTCTCTCTGCTCTCTGGCTGCTATACTCACTCTCTTTGCTCTCACCTGTCCCCGCGCCTCTACTGTTCTGACTGCAATACCCATGATGCATAGCAGAAAGAGAGGAATGAGAGCAAGAAGTGAGGGAGTGAGGGGGTGCAGATGATAATGGAAAGCGTAGTCAGGGTAGGATGGAGTGAAGATGACAGTGGAAAGAGAGGAAGGGACGGAAGGATGAGGCAGTAGGTCGACCAAAAGAGATTCCATCTCCCTCTGTTTGTACATTATTGAGGCACCATGTGAAGTAAAATATTTGACAGTAGAGTCGATGTGTGTCTAAACATATATTGAAAATCTAAACATGTAGGGACACACTGGGTCTATATTATCATCATTGCCCAGGATATATTCAGACACCTGTTATCCATATGCTTTTAATCTACCTCTTTCTTCGTGTTATTTTTGTATCTTTTCCTCTCTTTCTTTCTGCTTTATATTTTATTTTCCCTTTGCAGAAGGAGGGGGATATTTGTATTGTAAGAAAAAGCAATGTAATTAGCCTATGAAAGTATGTTGGTGGATTTCTGTGCTCTGAATTCCAGAGAGGTGCCTTGCATATATTTGTATAATCTACATCTCTGAGCTTGGGCAGTAATGCCACCCTTCAGACGTTGTGGATACATCTCCATTTGAGACAAGCCCCTCGCCTTTGAGAGTGTATGACTCTGCGAGGGAGCGGGCTAGGCTGTATAACACAGTTCACATTAAGGGCTTCCAATAACACGAGGGCTAACAAGCCCGCAAGTATTACCGAATTAGCTAAATAGTCCTTCTAATTTGACACTAAGTATCATCTTTTCAATGTCGCGAGAGGCTGAGGAAGAAATGTCAGCGTTTTCTTATTGAGTGTGCCTCATGTCAGAATGCATAATACACATCATATTTATCCTTGGAGGATTTAAGTCAGTTATCCCAAAGGTTTGATTTGATTTGATTTATTAGGATCCCCATTAGCTGACACCAATGGTGACAGCTAGTCTTACTGGGGTCCGACACATAACGAAAAAAAACATTTCAGACAAAAGACTTTACAATTTACATACACTGAACAAAAAATATAAATGCAAAATGCAACAATTTCAAAGATTTGACTGAGTTACAGTTCATATCAGGAAATCAGTCAATAGAAATACATATGTACGTTACGCCCTAATCTGTGGATTTCACATGACTGGGAATACAGACATGCATCTGTTGGTCACAGATGCCTTAAAACAAAGGTAGGGGCATGGATCAGAAAATCAGTCAGTATCTGGTATGACCACCATTTGCCTCATGCAGCACGATACATCTCCTTTGCACAAAAGAGATCAGGCTGTTGATTGTGACCAGTGGAATGTTGTCCCAATCCTCTTCAACGGCTGTGCGAAGTTGTTGGATATTAGCGGAAACTGTCGTACACGTCGATCCAGAGCATCCCAAACATGCTCCATGGGTGACGTGTCTGGAGAGTATGCAGGCCTTGGATGAAATGGGGCATTGTGTACAGATCCTTGCAACATGGGGCTGTGAATTATCATGCTGAAACATGAGATGATGGCGGCGGATGAATGGCATGACCATTGGCCTCAGGATCTCGTTACGGTATCTCTGTGCATTCAAATTGCCATTGATAAAATGCAATTGTGTTCGTTTTCTGTAGCTTATGCCCGCTCATACCATAAACCCACCGCCACCATGGGGCACTCTGTTCACAACGTTGACATCAGGAAACCGATCGCCCAAACAATGCCATACACGTGGTCTACGGTTGTGAGGCCGGTTGGACGTACAGCCAAATTCTCTAAAACGACATTTGAGGAGGTTTATGGTAAAGAAAGTAAAAATAAATTATCTGGCAATAGCTCTGGTGGACATTCCTTCAGTCAGCATGCCAATTACATGCTCCCTCAAAACTTGAGGCATCTGTGGCATTGTGTTTTGTGACAACACTGCACATTGTAGAGTGGCCTTACAGCTGTGTAATAATCATGCTGTTCAATCAGCTTCTTGATATGCCACACCTGTCAGGTGGATGGATTATCTTGGCAAAGGAGAAATGCTCACTAAGAGGGATGTAAACAAATTTGTACACAGTCAAGTTATTCACACTGATCTCGACAAACAATTTCTGTATAGACCTCACTTTGTGCACGGGAGCAATGTAATGCTAAAACAGCAAAGGGCCTTTCCAAACTTTTGCCACAAAGTTGGAAACACAGAATAGTCTAGAATGTCATTGTATGTTGTAGCGTTGTCACGGCCGTCGTTAAAGGAAGACCAAAGCGCAGTGTGGTGAGCGTACATATCTTTATTATTATGTCGCCAAGAAAACAAGAAAGGACCGTGAAGCTTACAAGTGCTAGAGTGCCCCTAACAAAGACAACTTCCCACAATGGCAAAAGGGGAAAAGGCTGCCTTAGTATGATTCCCAATCAGAGACAACCATAGACAGCTGTCTCTGATTGAGAACCATACCCGGCCAAAACATAGAAATACAAAAACATAGAAAACAGAACATAGAATGCCCACCCAAATCACACCCTGACCAATCCAAAATAGAGACATAAAAAGGCTCTCTAAGGTCAGGGCGTGACAAGCGTTAAGATTTCCCTTCACTGAAACTAGGGGCCTAGACCAAACCATGAAAACAGCCCTAGACCATTATCCCTCCTACACCAAACTTTATAGTTTGCACTATGCTTTTGGGCAGGTAGTGTTTTCCTGGCATCCGCCAAACCCAGATTTGTCATTTGGATTGCCGTTTCCACTTCTCCAGAGTCCAATGGCAGCAAGCTTTACACCACTCCAGCCGACGCCAGGCGTTGCGCATGGTGATCTTAGGCTAGTGTGTGGCTGCTCGGCCATAGAAACCCATTTCATGAAGCTCCCGACTAACAGTTATTGTGCGGACGTTGCTTCCAGAGGCAGTTTGGAACTCAGTAGTGAGTGTTGCAAGTGAGGACAGACAATTTTGACGCGTTGCGCGCTTCAGCACTCGGCGGTTCCATTCTGTGAGCTTGTGTGACCTTTGATTGGGGCAGCTCTAGCAGGGCAGAAATGTGATGAACTGACTTGTTGGAAAGGTAGCATCCTATGATAGTGCCACATTGAAAGTAATTGAGCTCTTGAGAAAGGCCATTCTACTGACAATGTTTGTCTATGGAGATTGCATGGCTGTGTGCTTGATTTTATACACCTTTCAGCAACGGTTTGAATTAAATAGCCAAATCCACAAATTTGAAGGAGTTTCCACATACTTTTGTATGTATAGTGTACATGTCAGTACATACACACAACAAGTAGGTCACATGGGGAGAGGTGTAGTGCCATGAGGTATTGCTTTATTTGTTTTTTGAAACAAGGTTTGCTGTTCACTTATAAGATGAAAGGCAGTTCCATGCACTCATGGCTCTGTATAATACTGTATGTTTCCTTGAATTTGTACTGGACCTGGGGACTGTGAAAAAACCCTGGTGGCATGTCTGGTGGGGTAAGTGTGACTGTCAGTGCTGTGTGTAAGTTGGAATTTCCAACACATTCATGTTTCTTATAAAAAACAAGAAGTGAAGCAGTCAGTCTTTCCTCAACTCTAAGCCAAGAGAGACTGGCCTGCATAGTATTAATATCAGCCCTCTGGTCAGTTGCAGCTAAACTAAATCTTTCTTTGCAGCACTTGACCATTATGACTGGACAATAATCAAGATAAGATAAAACTAGAACCTGCAGCACTTGACCATTATGACTGGACAATAATCAAGATGAGATAAAACTAGAACCTGCAGTACTTGACCATTATGACTGGACAATAATCAAGATAAGATCAAACTAGAACCTGCAGGACTTGACCATTATGACTGGACAATAATCAAGATAAGATAAAACTAAAACCTGTAGCACTTGACCATTATGACTGGACAATAATCAAGATAAGATAAAACTAGAACCTGCAGCACTTGACCATTATGACTGGACAATATTCAAGACAAGATAAAACTAGAACCTGCAGGACTTGACCATTATGACTGGACAATAATCAAGATAAGACAAAACTAGAACCTGCAGCACATTACCATTATGACTGGACAATAACCAATATATGATAAAACTAAAACTGGATAATAATCAAGATAAGATAAAACTAAAACCTGAAGCACTTGACCATTATGACTGGACAATAATCAAGATAAGATAAAACTAGAACCTGCAGCACTTGACCATTATGACTGGACAATATTCAAGACAAGATAAAACTAGAACCTGCAGGACTTGACCATTATGACTGGACAATAATCAAGATAAGATAAAACTAGAACCTGCAGGACTTGACCATTATGACTGGATAATAATCGTGATAAGATAAAACTAGAACCTGCAGGACTTGACCATTATGACTGGACAATAATCAAGATAAGATAAAACTAGAACCTGCAGCACTTGACCATTATGACTGGACAATAATCCAGATAAGATAAAACTCGAACCTGCAGCACTTGACCATTATGACTGGACAATAATCAAGATAAGATCAAACTAGAACCTGCAGGACTTGACCATTATGACTGGACAATAATCAAGATAAGATAAAACTAGAACTTGCAGCACATTACCATTATGACTGGACAATAACCAATATATGATAAAACTAAATCCTGTAGCACTTGACCATTATGACTGGACAATAATCAAGATAAGATAAAACTAAATCCTGTAGCACTTGACCATTATGACTGGACAATAATCAAGATAAGATAAAACTAGAACCTGCAGCACTTGACCATTATGACTGGACAATAACCAAGATAAGATAAAACTAGAACCTGCAGGACTTGACCATTATCACTGGACAATAATCAAGATAAGAAAAAACTAGAACCTGCAGCACTTGACCATTATGACTGGACAATAATCAAGATAAGATTAAACTAAAAAACCATTATGACTGGACAATAATCCAGATAAGATAAAACTAGAACCTGGCACTTGACCATTATGACTGGACAATAATCAAGATAAGATAAAACTAGAACCTGCAGCACTTGACCATTATGACTGGACAATAATCCAGATAAGATAAAACTAGAACTTAGCAATTGACCATATGACTGGACAATAATCAAGATAAGATAAAACTAGAACCTGCAGGACTTGACCATTATGACTGGACAATAATCAATAAGATAAGATAAAACAAGATAGAACCTGCAGGACTTGACCATTATGACTGGACAATAATCAAGATAAGATAAAACTAGAACCTGCAGCACTTGACCATTATGACTGGACAATAATCAAGATAAGATAAAACTAGAACCTGCAGCACTTGACCATTATGACTGGACAATAATCAAGATAAGATAAAACTAGAACCTGCAGCACATTGACCATTATGACTGGACAATTACATTACCATTATGACTGGACAATAATCAAGATAAGATAAAACTAGAACCTGCAGATCACCATTATGACTGGACAATAATCAAGATAAGAAAAACTAGAACCTGCAGCACTTGACCATTATGACTGGACAATAATCAAGATAAGATAAACTAAATCCTGTAGCACTTGACCATTATGACTGGACAATAATCAAGATAAGATAAAACTAGAACCTGCAGCACTTGACCATTATGACTGGACAATAATCAAGATAAGATAAAACTAGAACCTGCAGCACTTGACCATTATGACTGGACAATAATCAAGATAAGACTAGAACCTGCAGGACTTGACCATTATGACTGGACAATAATCAAGATAAGATAAAACTGAACTGGACAATAACAATAATCAAGATAAGATAAAACTAAAACCTGCAGCACTTGACCATTATGACTGGACAATAATCAAGATAAGATAAAACTAGAACCTGCAGCACATTTGACCATTATGACTGGACAATAATCAAGATAAGATAAAACTAGAACCTGCAGCACTTGACCATTATGACTGGACAATAATCAAGATAAGATAAAACTAGAACCTGCAGCACATTACCATTATGACTGGACAAAACTATGATAAAACCTCCTAGCACTTGACCATTATGACTGGACAATAACAATATATGATAAAATAAAATGGATAATAATCAAGATAAGATAAAACTAAAACCTGCAGCACTTGACCATTATGACTGGACAATAATCAATAATCAAGATAAGATAAAACTAGAACCTGCAGGACTTGACCATTATGACTGGACAATAATCAAGATAAGATAAAACTGACCATTATGACTGGACAATAATCAAGATAAGATAAAAAGAACCTAAAATTATGACTGGACAATAATCAAGATAAGATAAAACTAGAACCTGCAGGACTTGACCATTATGACTGGACAATAATCAAGATAAGATAAAACTAGAACCTGCAGCACTTGACCATTATGACTGGACAATAATCAAGATAAGATAAAACTAATCCTGTAGCACTTGACCATTATGACTGGACAATAATCAAGATAAGATAAAACTAGAACCTGCAGCACTTGACCATTATGACTGGACAATAATCAAGATAAGATAAAACTAGAACCTGCAGGACTTGACCATTATGACTGGACAATAATCAGATAAGATAAAACTAAACCTGCAGCAATTGACCATTATGACTGGACAATAATCAAGATAAGACAAAACTAGAACCTGCAGCACATTACCATTATGACTGGACAATAACCAATATATGATAAAACTAAAACTGGATAATAATCAAGATAAGATAAAACTAAAACCTGCAGGACTTGACCATTATGACTGGACAATAATCAAGATAAGATAAAACTAGAACCTGCAGCACTTGACCATTATGACTGGACAATAATCCAGATAAGATAAAATAAAAGCATGACCAAAACAATAATCAAGATAAGATAAAACCTGCAGCACTTGACCATTATGACTGGACAATAATCAAGATAAGATAAAACTAGAACCTGCAGGACTTGACCATTATGACTGGACAATAATCAAGATAAGATAAAACTAGAACTTGCAGCACATTACCATTATGACTGGACAATAATCAAGATAAGATAAAACTAGAACTTGCAGCACATTACCATTATGACTGGACAATAATCAAGATAAGAAAAAACTAGAACCTGCAGCACTTGACCATTATGACTGGACAATAATCAAGATAAGATTAAACTAAATCCTCTAGCACTTGACCATTATGACTGGACAATAATCAAGATAAGATTAAACTAAATCCTGTAGCACTTGACCATTATGACTGGACAATAATCAAGATAAGATAAAACTAGAACCTGCAGGACTTGACCATTATGACTGGACAATAATCAAGATAAGATAAAACTAGAACCTGCAGCACTTTACCATTATGACTGGACAATAATCAAGATAAGATCAAACTAGAACCTGCAGGACTTGACCATTATGACTGGACAATAATCAAGATAAGATAAAACTAAAACCTGTAGCACTTGACCATTATGACTGGACAATAATCCAGATAAGATAAAACTAGAACTTGCAGCAATTGACCATTATGACTGGACAATAATCAAGATAAGATAAAACTAAAACCTGTAGCACTTGACCATTATGACTGGACAATAATCCAGATAAGATAAAACTAGAACCTGCAGCAATTGACCATTATGACTGGACAATAATCAAGATAAGACAAAACTAGAACCTGCAGCACATTACCATTATGACTGGACAATAACCAATATATGATAAAACTAAAACTGGATAATAATCAAGATAAGATAAAACTAAAACCTGAAGCACTTGACCATTATGACTGGACAATAATCAATATATGATAAAACTAAAACTGGATAATAATCAAGATAAGATAAAACTAGAACCTGCAGGACTTGACCATTATGACTGGACAATAATCCAGATAAGATAAAACTCGAACCTGCAGCACTTGACCATTATGACTGGACAATAATCAAGATAAGATAAAACTAGAACCTGCAGGACTTGACCATTATGACTGGACAATAATCAAGATAAGATAAAACTAGAACTTGCAGCACATTACCATTATGACTGGACAATAACCAATATATGATAAAACTAAATCCTGTAGCACTTGACCATTATGACTGGACAATAATCAAGATAAGATAAAACTAAATCCTGTAGCACTTGACCATTATGACTGGACAATAATCAAGATAAGATAAAACTAGAACCTGCAGCACTTGACCACTATGACTGGACAATAACCAAGATAAGATAAAACTAGAACCTGCAGGACTTGACCATTATGACTGGACAATAATCAAGATAAGATTAAACTAAATCCTTTAGCACTTGACCATTATGACTGGACAATAATCAAGATAAGATAAAACTAGAACCTGTAGCACTTGACCATTATGACTGGACAATAATCAAGATAAGATAAAACTAGAACCTGCAGCACTTGACCATTATGACTGGACAATAACCAAGATAAGATAAAACTAGAACCTGCAGCACTTGACCATTATGACTGCACAATAATCAAGATAAGATAAAACTAAATCCTGTAGCACTTGACCATTATGACTGGACAATAATCAAGATAAGATAAAACTAAATTCTGTAGCACTTGACCATTATGACTGGACAATAATCAAGATAAGATAAAACTAGAACCTGCAGGACTTGACCATTATCACTGGACAATAATCAAGATAAGAAAAAACTAGAACCTGCAGCACTTGACCATTATGACTGGACAATAATCAAGATAAGATAAAACTAGAACCTGCAGGACTTGACCATTATGACTGGATAATAATCATGATAAGATAAAACTAGAACCTGCAGGACTTGACCATTATGACTGGACAATAATCAAGATAAGATAAAACTAGAACTTGCAGCACTTGACCATTATGACTGGACAATAATCAAGATAAGATAAAACTAGAACTTGCAGCACTTGACCATTATGACTGGACAATAATCAAGATAAGATAAAACTAGAACCTGCAGCACTTGACCATTATGACTGGACAATAACCAAGATAAGATAAAACTAGAACCTGCAGCACTTGACCATTATGACTGGACAATAACCAAGATAAGATAAAACTTGAACCTGCAGCACTTGACCATTATGACTGGACAATAATCAAGATAAGATAAAACTAGAACCTGTAGCACTTGACCATTATGACTGGACAATAATCAAGATAAGATAAAACTAAATCCTGTAGCACTTGACCATTATGACTGGACAATAATCAAGATAAGATAAAACTAAATCCTGTAGCACTTGACCATTATGACTGGACAATAATCAAGATAAGATAAAACTAGAACCTGCAGGACTTGACCATTATCACTGGACAATAATCAAGATAAGAAAAAACTAGAACCTGCAGCACTTGACCATTATGACTGGACAATAATCAAGATAAGATAAAACTAGAACCTGCAGGACTTGACCATTATGACTGGATAATAATCATGATAAGATAAAACTAGAACCTGCAGGACTTGACCATTATGACTGGACAAATATCAAGATAAGATAAAACTAGAACCTGCAGGACTTGACCATTATGACTGGACAATAATCAAGATAAGATAAAACTAGAACTTGCAGCACTTGACCATTATGACTGGACAATAATCAAGATAAGATAAAACTAGAACCTGCAGCACTTGACCATTATGACTGGACAATAACCAAGATAAGATAAAACTAGAACCTGCAGCACTTGACCATTATGACTGGACAATAACCAAGATAAGATAAAACTAGAACCTGCAGCACTTGACCATTATGACTGGACAATAATCAAGATAAGATAAAACTAGAACCTGTAGCACTTGACCATTATGACTGGACAATAATCAAGATAAGATAAAACTAGAACCTGCAGCACTTGACCATTATGACTGGACAATAACCAAGATAAGATAAAACTAGAACCTGCAGCACTTGACCATTATGACTGGACAATAATCAAGATAAGATAAAACTAAATCCTGTAGCACTTGACCATTATGACTGGACAATAATCAAGATAAGATAAAACTAGAAAC